>NC_042960.1:42913715-43161098 GCF_901001165.1 Salmo trutta | reverse complement strand
AATGCAGAGAAGAGCTCTATCTGAGTCCAGCATCTGACACACACACACACACACACACACACACAAAGGCCCCAATCTCACAGCAGGCAGCGCAACACCTCCTGCCGAGTTAAGCTTTCTTGTTGGCGCGAACACACACAGCAGAGCCCCTCTGTTTTCCGGGGGAGGATCATTAGGAGCACTGCCATTCCCTCTAGCCATCAATCAAACTGCCTGGGTTTTGGAAATGGGGGAAATTAATTCTAGTACTTGTGTTCTGAATGAGCAAGCAAGAAGTGTATACGTGGTTTCTACATCTCTGGTAGTTGAATAGAGTTGATTTGTGGCTGTACTGTGATCAGTGTCCTCTAGCCTGAGTTGGTCCACCTTGATGAGCGTGTGTATATAAAAAAGAAAGAGAGGAGCCAGAGCTGGCCCACCTTCAGAGAGATGCCCGCTGCTCCAGCCCCGCTCCACTACCAGCCTGGCCCGCGTGGGAGTAGAGCCAGAGCTGGCCCACCTTCAGAGAGATGCCCGCTGCTCCAGCCCCGCTCCACTACCAGCCTGGCCCGCGTGGGAGTAGAGCCAGAGCTGGCCCACCTTCAGAGAGATGCCCGCTGCTCCAGCCCCACTCCACTACCAGCCTGGCCCGCGTGGGAGTAGAGCCAGAGATGAGCTCACCAATTACAGCAGCTCTTAAGATCAGAGAAATCGCAGAGAGGCCAGGCAGACCCGACACACTCAACCGTCCACTCGATCAATTACTTGGGCAAACACAGAACGCACATACAATACTTCCTGTCACGATACCAAGACCCACCACACACACACACACACAAACAGGTTGGGAGCAACATGGTCAGCTGCAGAGCAGTGCCCCTGGAGCAGGTTAGGGGGTTAAGTGCCTTGCTCAAGGGCACGTCGGCAATACGTGGCACCTGAGATATTGATGCCAGCAACACTCTGGTTGTTGACTCACTCCCCCCAGATTCCGCTTCTCCACATGCAAGTCTGAACTGAAAACAGGTATGAAAATGTAA
Source organism: Salmo trutta (assembly GCF_901001165.1). Lineage (NCBI taxonomy): Eukaryota > Metazoa > Chordata > Actinopteri > Salmoniformes > Salmonidae > Salmo > Salmo trutta. The sequence goes on along the minus strand of NC_042960.1, from coordinate 43,160,079 downwards.
AAACAGGATGTCAATCTAGAGACAGGATCAATGGATACCTGCCAACAATATACACCTGACGCCAAACAGATATCTGACTAGAGGCCACAACCACTGGTACAGGTCCTCTGATACTGGTCAGTAGAGTACAGCAGTCTTACCTGGACATGTCGGAGAAGTCAGCCTCCTCCTCCTCACAGCGGTCGTCCAGCTCCTTCAGCGCCAGCGTCACGTCCTCCTCACACACAGAGCCACAGGGGCTGTCTAGGATGGGGGGCAGGGGCATGGCTGTGAGGGAGTCTCTCTCTTCACAGAGGGACCCCGGCGGGGTGTCTATGGCCGGTGGGAGAGGGGGGGCCGGGTCCAGGTCGTCGTGGGGGTCCTGGGAGTCGGTGAGGTCACACAGCTCAGGGGGCAGAGGGGGGGCGCTGCTGCCAAACCCCGTGTCCGTGCTCACGCTGCTGCTCAGCTCATCTGCCGCCGTCATGCTCACCCCGTCCTAAACAACAGCCAGCAGGGGGAGCTCAGGAGCAGGTCAGATATAGATATATATACACACTACAACATTATACAAAGATACATTCTCTCGAAACCTCACAGAACCAGAACTGGTTGGTTGGCATGACAACAGCCCTTCTAGAAGTCTCCCTAAGAGTTACTTCAGTGGTTGCCAACTGTTTTTTTTGTTGTTGCTTACTGTACCACCAACTGAATTTCTCTCTGCCTGGAGTACCCCCTCATTTTACCAGTAAGCTTATAGCCTTGTGGGTCTTCTCAAGAATCCCCTGTGGCTAGGCCAAGTACCTCCAGTAACCCTGGTTAGGAACCACTGATCTACTTAACCTTTATCTATGCCTGACAAAAACTTTGCTGACTTAATCTCATTTTAGAACATTCAAGAAAATAATATTAGAGGTCACAGTCAGCATAATTCAAGAGATTGATGTTCACTTTAAAGAGTTCATACCGTGTCTCTCTAGAGAAAGGGAACACACTAAAGAAATAGGGCCAATATCAATCTATGGTGCTGGCCTAGGCCTGCCATTAAGTGTGACCATCAGGGTAGTAAAACACTGACATCGTGGCCAGGCGACAGGCTGGGAGAGCTAACGAGCCTTCAGATTAGACGAGATGTGTTGCACTCTGATCAGTGGTGGGGAGGACGGGCTCATAGTGATGGCTGGAACGGAATGGTCTCCCACAAAACACCTGGTTTCCCTGTGTCTGATACAATTCCATTCCCTCCATTCATTATTACGAGCCAGCCTCCCCTGCCCGATGCATTCTAACCCATACGGATGGATCATAAACTACCGATTTATGGCTCACACTAAATGACTAGCTACGGAAGACCGTAAAACGTGACATTTGAACACAATGACACATTGTTACCCGACTGACAATGACAAACTGCTGTGCGGTGGTAGTTACCTGCATTAAACCACAGTGTGCGTCATTAGACAGGAAACACTACAAGTCAACTGTGTTCATGGAAGACACATCCACGGAACCGGGGGGGGGGGATCTAGAACATGTAATTGAAATGGACGTGTTCTGTCTGTGCCTCGTTTCCCTCCATTTAAGAGTCTAAGGCACTGAGAGAGGAGAAGGTGGCAGGCTGCCAGAGCGTCCCTGAGGCACGATGGCTTCATTACGGAAAGCTTTTAGGAGTGGGTGGCCGTCCAGGCCGTCGTGGAGGGGATGAGCAAAAGAATGGCTGGTTTTATCTGGGGCTCATTACATTAAGAGCTGGGCCTATCATGGGGGAGATGTCCTTGAGGTGATGGGTACAGGCAGGGACAGGAGGAGCTCACAGGGGATCTTTATTCACACTACTGGGAGGGGGGGGGGGGGGGGTTCTCTCTGACTGAAAGCCCCTGTTGAAAATCCCACCTCTCAGTTTCACAAGCACAATCCGCAGATGTACGTCCTGTGTCAGTGTGTATGAGATGGTCAATTCAGAATGGGGTCGTCGGGGACAAACAAAAGCGGCATACTATCAACACAAAACCTAAACATTATGTGGAAGAGGTGTAGATAATAAAAATGGACTAATGGAAGCTGTTAGTGACTATGGGTTCCCTAACTGTGTTCCCTGGTGAACTGTCCTCACTGGTTATATCTAACGCATGTCTGTGTCGCGTCACAATGCTCTCTAGCGTAGCCGGCTTAACTAGCTCATACTCACATATGGGTCTGCCCCGCTGGTGTCCGATGCGCAGCACGTATTTAACGAGGCGTTTCGTTTTGAATGTTCAGGTTCCAAATTGAGAGGTGAACCGTTTCGGCTAGCCTGAGGTGAGCATTGACGATGATGTCGTCCCCCCCAATTACACAAGCAAGAACCACGAACCAGCTAAAATCAGAGAAAGCAAGAGCCAGCCCACCACAACACCCACAAGCCCCGAGCAGCGCGACAAGCGGAGAAAGAGATGAGACGGAGGGAGATGTGAACAAAGAGAGCACCCCTTCCGGCTCTGTCCAGAGAACAGGCAGGACAAGAGCCAGCCCACTGCACCCCAGGGACAGCACTCTCCCTAGAGGCAGGAGGAGAGAGGAGGCAGCCACCAACCCTCTGCGTGAAAAGAAAAAAAACGACTGACAGAGAGAGCCCAGCAGAGGTAGAAAGTGGTTAAAAGAAGAAGGCGCTAGAAAGAACCGGAGCACCCCGATTTATTTCTCCCGATTGGTCGCACCTCAGGCAGCTGACTGCTGTTTGAGTCAGAGTGGGGCATCTCCAGTGCAGTGCTGTCCTGGCGGGGCAGCAGGGCCGTGGTCTCCTCTGTCAAGGCACTGCTGGACGACTCCTGCGATTGCTGCAGAGAGTCCACGTGGTTGGACGTGGCATCGTCCGTAGCCGAGTCACTGTTCATCTGGAGTGAGAGACGGACGCAAAGAACGGTTCAACTTTTCCATTTGGAACTAGATAGTAAATACTAGATCAAACCTCCAAACTCAATATATTATCTGGTCCTCTGCTCCGTGGCTCCAGGATATCTGCTACTTTACCGTTTAGTTTTTATTGTTCAACATGCAAGGTTGTTTTTTGGCATACAAGAGTAAGATGTTAACCAAGAAAAAAACATCTGCTATGTTCCAGGCATTCTTACAAAACATTGTTGTTATTTGAAAAAACGATATATTCTCACATTACTCTGTCTGCAAATGACATGCTGCATGCTCATGGTAGCACTGTTTAAAAGTTACTACAGAGCCGTCTTCGGGCCCAAGAGGATCAGTCTCACAGTGCATTATCAAGCGCAAAGGAGGAATAAGACAGCATAGACTGAAGAGCAGCTCCAGGAATAACAGCATATTGTCGATAACACCCTGGGAAGATATATATTTTTTTTAGCAAAGCAAAGAGACGTTAAGAGAAAGGCAGCCAGAGGTTTGGGGGTTAAAATGATATTGGGTTCATGCTCACAAAGGAACATGCTGTTAATTTGATGCCAGTTGTAACTTGACTAAATATGTTTTTGACATGGCATGCTATGGACTCTTGAGTTTCACTTTATTGTAGCTAATCTCCCAGTTAGTTCATTGATTCACATATATTATGTCTGTGACCTTAAACCTATCAGAAAGCTGGACTGATTCTTAGAAGTACAATGTTTGGGTCTCTACTTTACTTACCTAAAAACAAACATCTGGGGGAAGGGGGGTACTGGTTTGTGGGTAAAATGAGGGTAGAGCATCTAGGATTGGGGTGAAGGAGGGTAGGGAGGGAAATAGTGACTGTTACCAGCGGAAGCAAGCATCTAACCCCAGGCCATACCGGGTAAGGTAGCAGCTCTGCAATAGCTCTGCTCAGCGGGGACACACACACACCATGCCAACGGGCTGTGTGAGGAGCATGGGGACGGGAGGGGGACGGGGGCACCCTGGTGGTGGGTGAGACTTACGAGGCCAGAGCGGGTGAGAATCTGGCTAGCGCTCAGTACCTCCTCCTCAGACGACTCGTCCGTGTCCTCCTGGTTGGTGAGGTTGAGGCTGGGCGTGCTCCCGGTGTACTGGCACTCCTGCAGGGACGGCGTGTCCCCGTCTCCCTCCCCCTTGTCCATGCTGTCCAGGGAGCGCCGACGCACGCCCCAGTTAAAGTTGTCCATGCTCTCCCCCTACAGGACACCCAAGGAAACAGCAGTCAGATACCAGTAGAACTAACGGAAGTTTGAGAGATCTGTCGAAGATGTGGATGGATCACAACAGCACAAGTACACAAGAAAACAGAAGTACGTCACTAACATGCCACATCTAAAAGAGCTGTGTTTGGGATGGGGAGGAAACAATGCCTTTTCTCTAAGGCTGTTTGACCCTAATCACTTCGGACATAGAGCTGCAAAACTTTAAAGACAAACTAAATTAAAGCACAAGAGGAGGAAAATCAGGACAAAGTGCAGACTACATTGATCATGAAACAAGAAGTATTTGTGGCATGCTTCATTGGCTGTCTGTTTCTAGACTGACAAAACAGGTGCTTCTACAGGGTGACAATCACATGACTGACAGAGGGACACCAGGGCACTGAGGAGAGCAGCTCTTGCTGGCCCAAAACTTACCTGCAACTCCTTGTGGCGGGAAAGGAGGAAAGGTAACAAAGTGAGTTAGGAAGAGTAGGCAGTAGGGACAGTTAGAGGACAACATGGAAGAAAAGTCATACCAAGACCTGCACACACACTTGGATGTACTTGAGTGCATGAGTCCACAATCACACACACTGAATGAAACCATTTATTGTCACCCATCAACGACATGATCTGAAATTATGCAACAGCAGAGCGACTATTGCAAATGATCATATACAAGACAGGTGTGTGTGTGTGTGTGTGTGTGTGTGTGTGTGTGTGTGTGTGTGTGTGTGTGTGTGTGTGTGTGTGTGTGTGTGTGTGTACGTACAGATGACTTATCCTAGTGTACAGTAAGTCACCCCTCACCTCAGCATCTTCCAGCTCCACGTCCAGGAAATCAAAGTCCTTGAAGACTCCAAACTGCTGCTCACTTCCTGCATCCTCTCCCTGCAGGTCCTCCTCCCTCACCACCTCCTCCACCGTGGGGATCAAACTGGTTTGCTGATCACCTGAGTCCAGGTCCTCGTTGGATGAGAACACCACCTAAACACAGACAGAGAGAGTACAGTTATGGTAAACATGTTCAATAAAGCACATGGAGGGATAGGATATGTTTTGTTGAAGTTGATCACTAGTCATGCTCGCTCACAGTTTGACATGCCAGGTGTCTTACAGAAGGATTCTTGGGAACGCCAGACTCAGGACCACACAGAGAAAGAACGTTCATGAGCTTCTCTCTGGTTCTCCTCTAAAATAAGACAACATAAACCAAAAACGCATGAGACATTTCAACGTTACACATATCAAACCACATCGTAACATATCCCGTGGCTGAAAGTACCTGAGAGAGTTGGGGCCTCTTCCAGCTGACAGGCACCAGGCCGTTGGAGTTGGATCCAGAGGAAGTGGAGGACGTGCTCCGGGTCACAGCGATGACTTGCGGTTTCCCATTCCGCCCTACAGTTGTGCGCTGGTCCCCGTACTTATGCCCTATGATGGGCGTCTGGGGGTCAAAGGTTAAACCAGTTAATCTCGATTATACAGCTCTGATTATTTTCTGATAAATGGTAGGGGATGAAGGTAAAAGAAGAGTGAGAGAAACATGGAAAGAGTGAAAAAAACAATCAATCAGAGAAGGACAAAAAGATAAGAGGACGTAGGTCAGGACAGATGTCTGAGAAAGGTACTTTGTATTGACATCTTACAGTTTCATACAAAAACATGTTACAACATAAAACACAAAAGCACAGCAGTTTAAAAACATACATTTGCACATTGAGCAGGCAAAACCTCACCTCTGAGATGTCGAAGTGGAAGTCCAGCGTCTTGCCGGGCAGCTCCTTAGAGGAGTTGTTGAAGATGCGAGTGAAGGCGATCTCTGGGGATCCAGAGGACTCGGAGCTGTAGGAGCGCTGCACCTCGTCTGGCAACACCAGGCTGGCCGACCGAGACACCACCAGCTTCAGGATGTTCTGGGCCTCCTTCCAGTACGGGCTCTGGGGAACACACAGGAACAGAGGTGGTGTTGGTTAGATTGTAAATAGGAGAGAATTTAAACATGGTTTTAGGAGGACACCTCAGTTCTAGGGAAAGTTAAGAAATATATTTGTCCTTCAACTCAAAACTATTGTTCTTTCCCAAACAAAACACCATCCAATTCTAGGCCTATCCACAGATGTGAAGGAACAACATGTCTACAGTCAGCGCTCCCATGATACTGTATGACATTTTCAAATCACGTACACAAGTACAGTGAAATGCCTTTCATGCAAGCTTCAAACCCAACAATGCAGCAATCAATATAGTAGTACTAAAAATAACAAGGTAGAACAAAAACATGAAATAAAAATAAGAACACGCAAAAGTAAGAAGCTATATAGAGGGTCAGTTCCAATTCCATATTTACAATGTGTAGGGATACTGGAGTGAAAGAGGTAGATATGTATAGGGGTAAGTTGACCAGGCATCAGGATGTATGATAAACAGAGTAGCAGCAGCGTAAATGATGATTGCATGTGGGTAAGTGTGCGTGCGCGTGTGTAGAATCAGTATAAATGTGTGTGCATGTTATGCGTGAGTGTGTAGAGTCCTGTGAGTTTGCATGGAGACAGTGTCAAAATCACATAGAAGTGTCAACTAGTCCACGTAGCCGTTCTGTTAGATATTTAGCAGTCTTATGGCTTGGGGATAGAAGCTGTTCAGGAGCCTGTTGGTGTCTGACTTGATGCACTGGTACTGCTTGCCGTGCGGAAGCAGAGAGAACAGTCTCTGGCTTTGGAGGCTGGAGTCTAACGATGACCACGCGGTCGTGGGTGAACAGGGAGTACAGGAGGGGACTAAGCACACACCCCTGTGGGACCCCTGTGCTGAGGGTCAGCATATTCAATCCTACTCGGACCAGGCTGACAACCCTTACAAGCAACCTTGAAAGAACTCGGTCTGAATTAACAGTCTTTATTCAAACACACTAACAAAAGAATCCACTTGTACAAAAGCACACACTGTTGTGGAGGTCGGTGAGTGGATAATTGTCCTGAGGCTGGGTGGGGGAGGGTAGGAGTGGTAGTCAGGCCAGTTGCAGCTCTGACTGAAGAGCAGTTCAAGCCCAGAGGTCAGGGCTGGTAAAAGACTCTTCTATAAAGAGCCTTGGCTGGCTGACTATGTCCAAATGGCCTGAGATCCATGACCTGCTTTAAATCTTCAAGTGCGTCACTCTGTAGAGATGGAGTCATTCTGGCTTTCTCCCTCACATATTCACTCTCTTACACACCAACGGCTGTATCTGCTGAAATGAAAGAGCCACGTGACACATACAGTACATTGTGTCAGGCAGCTCTATTGCTGTATCAGCCAATTCCCGTTCATTCTTCTCAAACCTCTCCGAGATGAGGCCTAAACAGTGTCAGAGTGTTGGGCTGAAACCTAAAGGGCCAAACCAGGTCTCACCTGGACATATTTGCCGATGATCTTCATGATCTCCAGGTTGAACTGTTTGACGGGTGCAGCCGACAGGTCAATGTGACTCAGCAGGCTGTAGATGATCTGCAGCAGGGACTGCTGCATGCTGGGTAGGCCTTTCTCCAGCAACTGGGGGTGAGAGGGGAAGGGTAAGGAACAGGCTCTCACAGCAGCTATCATGGGTTAGATGTTGGACATCTAATTACCAGCTGATCAACAATCAACTGCTGACTTGCCATAATAAAAAAACACAAGCTCCTGTAAACGGAGGTTAACCAGTGGGTGTAATGTGGACGGACTACGTAATAAGTTGCCAGCTTTGATTCTCCTCATTACTTCTATGAAAGCCTGGTGTTGCGGGTGCTTACCTCGGCCAGGTATGTGACCAGACTGAACGTGATCTCAGCGAAGGCGTCGTGCAGGTAACGACACACCACGTTGATCCAGTTGGCGCAGTCTCTGGAGTAGCTGTGTGCGCTGTACAGGCTCATCATGTGGGCCAGGTTAGACAGCGTGGCGGACTTCTCCTCGGCACACACCTTGGCTATCTTATCCGCCGTCTCCTTGCAGAACGGAGTGGGGCTGTCAAAGTGCTGGATGAGGTGAGGCAGCAGGCACAGGATGTTTAGAGGAAAACCTACAAGGAGACGGTAACAGACGACGTCAGGATCAAGTGAATCTAGATCGCCTGAGCAAACACAGGAAGAGAAACAGGTCTAAACCCGTCGGAAGGCTCTAGGGGTATTAGTGCCATTTACCAAGCATGAAGCCAGGAACTTGTGCTGGATAAGATCAATACCTGCTCGCTTACCTGCCACCTGGGAGGGGTCGACCAGTGTGTGGCGGGAGATGCTGATGAGCTTGCTTAGCAGGTGGATGGTGAGCTCCTGGGTGGAGGCTGAGGTGAAGCCCTTGAGGAAGAGCTGCAGCAGACCAGGGAAGCTGTACCATTTCAGCTTGGCCTGCACCCTCTCTAGTCTCTCCCTGCTGTCTGCGTTCTCCAGGGGCAGCTGGCCCAGTAGCTTGTTGAGCAGCCGCAGGGCCAGCAGGTACTCAAACTCATAGTCCGACTCCAGGAGGGAAGCCGCTATCCAGAACACTGTGGCCATCAGGTTGGATGGGTCCACAGGAGGGATGGCCTCCTCCCCAGGACCCCCTCTGCCACCCTCCCGCAACGACGACAAGCTCTGCGTTCGGGCTAGGTTGCCGTGGCTACCGGCCAGCCGGTCGGCGATGTCTAGGGTGTTACTGCGGCGGCGGTCTCCCTTACGTTCACCCACGAGGCTGGCGCGGAGGGAGTTGCTGCGGGTGTGGCTGTGGGGGTAGTGGCCTTGGTGGAAAAGACCACCGCTACTCAGATTCAGCTGGCCCGTGCTCTTCCTTTTAGCTGCAAACTTGGCCCCCAGCAGGTGCTCATGGGCAGAGGGCCTGCAGGATACATGACAATAAGTATTTCGCTAACACAGGGTTTTAAAGTGTCGATAACGCGTGTGTTTAGAGAGCGCGAGTTGACAAAATTGTGTTTGTATCAGCGACGGGAAATACCACAGTAACAGTGTGAGACAATGTCCACTGAACATTTTACAAAAACACATTTACTTGAAGAACAGTGCAGAAGGAAAGTTCGGTAACAGAATGACGGAACAAACAGCACAAACTGTCATCATTCTGTTACCAAACTTTGCATCTGCACTGTAAACATGTTTTTGTAAAACTCTCAGTGGAAATTGTTAAGTAGTCCTTGTGCATAGAGTGCAAAGCAAACCATACAAATCATTGGTTTTGTTACATACATTTTCATGTGAAAAATCAGAGTCTCATTGTCACTGTTACCGTGGAATTGCCCAGATCTAACTGGTCAGTGCTTACTGTGCCAAAGCAGTGAGGAGGTCATAGTTCTTGACGGTGTCAGCGAGCGTGTCGATCCCTGACTCCAGAGTCAGCAGCAGCTCGATAACAAAACCCTGAGGAGACAGAGGAGCAGAGGTCAACCACCGAGACAAACCGACCCCTGATACTGCAGTACCCAGTGGCTGCTGCTTCCTAACAGAGTTGCTGATCCACACTGATCACAGGTCAGAGTGGCTGAACCCTCTGGAGTATAGTACCTGTTTAACCTGTCTGGGCTAAGGGGCAGTATTTTCACGGCCGGATGAAAAACGTACCCAATTTAAAACAGGTTACTACTCTGGCCCAGAAACTAGAATATGCATATTATTAGTAGATTTGGATAGAAAACACTCTGAAGTTTCTAAAACTGTTTGAATGGTGTCTGTGAGTATAACAGAACTCATATGGCAGGCAAAAACCTGAGAAAAATCCAAGCAGGAAGTGAAAAGTCTGAGAATTGTAGTTCTTTTGATTCTCTAACGAAGCTCCAGTGTCTGTGGGGTGATGTTGCACTTCCTAAGGCTTCCATTGGCTGTCTAAAGCCTTCAGAAAGTGGTTTGAGCATTTTCCTGTCACTGGGCAGAGTATAGGAGCTCAGTTACTGAGTGGTCTGCCTGGCAACAAAGGGATTGGATATGCTCGGTCCCGCGAGCACACCCCTCCTTTTTCTTCTTGAATGAATATGCTATTGTCCAGTTGGAATATTATCGCAATTTTACATTAAAAATACCATAAAGATTGATTTTAAACAGCGTTTGACATGCTTCTAAGTACGGTAATGGAACATTTGACGTTGCGTCTCTCGTTCCGCGCTCGCACGTTATGCCTTTGGATAAGTGATCTGTACGCACGAACAAAACGGAGGTATTTGGACATAAATATGGATTATTTGGAACAAAAACAAAAGTTATTGTGGAAGCAGCAGTCCTGGGAGTGCATTCTGACGAAGATCAGCAAAGGTAATACAATATTTCTAATACTAATTCTGAGTTTAGGTTGCCCCGAATTTGGCGGGTGTCTGAATGGCTCGCCGTGATGGCTGAGCTATGTACTCAGAATATTGAAAACTGTGCTTTCTCCGTAAAGCTATTTTAAAATCTGACACAGCGGTTGCATAAAGGAGTAGTCTATCTATAATTCTTAAAATAATTGTTATGTATTTTGTCAATGTTTATGAGTATTTTTGTAAATTGATGTGCACATTCACCGGCGGTTTTGGTGGGAATACATTTTCTGAATATCACGCGCCAATGTAAAATGCTGTTTTTGGATATAAATATGAACTTTATCGAACAAAACATACATGTATTGTGTAACATAATGTCCTAGGAGTGTCATCTGATGAAGATCGTCAAAGGTTAGTGCTTCATTTCGCTGTGTTTTGGGTTTTATTGACATGTCCTTGCTTGGAAAATGGCTGTGTGGTTATTTTTGTCTATGTACTCTCCTAACATAATCTAATGTTTTGCTTTCGCTGTAAAGCCTTTTTGAAATCGGACAATGTGGTTAGATTAACGAGAAGTGTATCTTTAAAATGGTGTAAAATAGTCGTATGTTTGAGAAAGTTGAATTATGACATTTTGTTGTGTTTGAATTTTCCGCCCTGATATTTCACTGGCTGTGTCCCACCTAGCCCATAGAAGTTAAGCGGCTATACTCTCATCTCAGATCAGAAGTTAGTGAGAAAACTAATAGAGCAGACAGCCCAAAGGTCATACTAGAAGGTGGTTGTCTTGATACCGGTGGGTCGTGTAGCTCACCTGTGCCTCCTCTCCCGGGTCGCCCACTGTCTCTACGAGGCGTGAGAGGACATCAGAAAGCGTGGCGGCTGTGAGGGGTTGTTTGAGAGCCCTGAAGATCTGGAAGGAGCGTCCTGCGTAGTGACGAGACGAGCAGGACAGAGCAGTCTGCAGGGCGACCTCACTCAGCAACTGCTCCAGTTGGAAACCTGGTTAACACAAACAGACAGAGATATTTCATATAAAAACACAAGGATGCTAGACACAAGAATAGAGGGATATTTAATGGCAATATTTTAGCGCTAAGAAATGCTACAGGACAGTCAGTGCAGTAGAGAGTGATAAGGAAGTGACATAAACACACAAGGACCTGACTGGGACTGTTTGAAGACCGTCACTACATGTCGGAGGAACACGCTCAGCTGGTCAGCACTCTTTATGTTGGGGTTCTTGGGTGACACGTCCTCATGGTTCCACAGGGGCCCCCGCTTCCTGCAGGACAGAAAGACAAGACCAAATCAGGAGAGGAAACGAGGGGAAGTCCGAACGATCGTCACACAACTCATCGAACCCTGATATTCTCACCCCAAGACAAAAATGGTTTGTAGTAGCACACGCAAACACATGCAAATGAACGATACCCCATCCTTTCAGACATGGCTGCAAATGCGAGATCAGATACATGGGTTGGATGAAGAAATGAGTCATGATGCTACAGTACATCACACAAGACAAACTGATATATAGAGCAATGACAGACACATACAGTGCAAAAAAAACAGATTTTCAGGTAAATGTAGTGTAGTTGAGTGTCGGGTACTACCTGGAGGTGACAAACTCGATGAGGGCTTTGACCTTCTCGTACTGCTCTGCGGTGACGTCCACCTCGTTGATCAGGGTGGGGGTGAGGTGGGGCAGGGGGACGACTCCTGCACCCAGGCTGATGCTGGACGACGTGGAGCTGGAGCTCAGGCCTGAGTCTGTCATGGGAGACGGCTGGTAGTCTGGCACAAAGTCACACACTCCTGCGTGAGTAACACACAGACACAAGCATGGCTGACGAATCGCTAGAAACTTGGGATTTCACACACTGATCTGTGAAGACTGGAGAGCATATGAGGACATGGATCTCTGCTGCCCCCTACTGATCTTATTGGACAATACAGAACCAGGCAAAGAGATATTTGTGTGCTTGAGCTAAGCTACTCAGATCTTTGCAGAGCGCTACTGACCTGTGAGGTTGAACTCGTGGGGCGGTGGCTTCACGGTCAGCACCTTGGGGTCGTTGTACTCTCGGTTGCGCAGCAGCACGGAGGCCAGGGATTGGACGCCGCTGTTGGTTCCCTGGACGACCAGCAGGTGAAGCAGGAGGCGTTTGCAGTGCTCGTAGACCTCAGGGTGCTGGTGGTCCAACCCTGGTGGGGGGAGAAACAACACAAAGGACTGCTGAGAAAATCTATTCCATGAACACTGGCAAAAGTAGAGTTTGCATTTGTTTTGCCTGTAAATGATGAGTATAAAGACAAGTATACGTCACTCAAATTGTAATCAGTCAGCTGTATAGAGGTGAGTGGTTAGTTACCTATGAAGATGGAGTGCAGCAGGAGGTGAAGGTAGGCGCTCCACTCCACTTTGACCCCATGGTCCACTATAAGGTCAGTCAGTAGGATGACAGCTATGTTACACCTGAGGTACACCACAACAGAGGGTCAGCTGGGACAGGGGAAAGGTCATACAGACAGGTCAAGTGGAGAGGGGGGGTAGAGGTCAAGTGGAGAGGGGGGGTAGAGGTTACCTGTGGAGGGGTACTCCAGGGGTGTTGGTCTCTGGCAGGTAGTCCACCAGAGGGGACCAGCAGCCCCCTGTGGGAGGGAAAGGGAGGGGCTCGGGACGGTTGTGGTCCATCACCTTCAGACGCCAGTTAGCATACAGCGGCATGGAGTCACCTGGAGAAAACAGTGGCTTATCACACACCTGTGGCAACGTGGACATACAGTATGCATATACAGTTGAAGTCGGAAGTTTACATACACCGTAGCCAAGTACATTTAAACTCAGTTTTTCACCATTCCTGACATTTAGTCCTAGTAGAAATTCCCTGTCTTAGGTCAGTTAGGATCACCACATTATTTTAAGAATTTGAAATGTCAGAATAATAGAAGAGAGAATGATTTGTTTCAGCTTTTATTTCTTTCATCACATTCCCAGTGGGTCTGAAGTTTACATACACTCAATTAGTATTTGATAGCATTGCCTTTAAATTGTTTAACTTGGGTCAAACATTTCAGGTAGCCTTCCACAATCTTCCCACAATAAGTTGGGTGAATTATAGCCCATTCCTCCCGACAGAGCTGGTGTAACTGAGTCAGGTTTGTAGGCCTCCTTGCTCGCACATTTCCTATGGGATTGAGGTCAGGGCTTTGTGATGGCCACTCCAATACCTTGACTTTGTTGTCCTTAAGCCATTTTGCCACAACTTTGGAAGGATGCTTGGGGTCATTGTCCATTTGGAAGACCCATTTGAGGCCAAGCTTTAACTTCCTGACTGATGTCTTGAGATGTTGCTTCAACATCGCAACATAATTGTCCTCCCTCATGATGCCATCTATTTTGTTAAGTGCACCAGTCCCTCCTGTAGAAAAGCACCCCCACATCATGATGCTGCCACCACCGTGCTTCACAGTTGGAACGGTGTTCTTCGGCTTGCAAGCCCCCCCCCCCCCTTTTCCTCCAAACATAAGTCATTATGGCCAAACAGTTCTATTTTTGTTTCATCAGACCAGAGGACATTTCTCCAAAAAGCATGAGCTTGTCCCCATGTGCAGTTGCAAACCGCAGTCTGGCTTTCTTATGCCGGTTTTGGAGCAGTGGCTTCTTCCTTGCTGAGCGGCCTTTCAGGTTATGTCGATATAGGACTCGTTTTACTGTGGATATAGATACTTTTGTACCTGTTATCCTCCAGCATCTTCACAAGGTCCTTTGCTGTTGTTCTGGGATTGATTTGCACTTTTCGCACCAAAGTACATTCATCTCTAGGAGACAGAACGCGTCTCCTTCCTGAGCGGTATGACGGCTGCGTGGTCCCATGGTGTTTATACTTGCGTACTATTGTTTGTACAGATGAACGTGGTACCTTCAGGGGTTTGGAAATTGCTCCTAAGGATGAACCAGACTTGTGGAGGTCTACCGTTTTCTTTGAGGTCTTCGCTGATTTCTTTTGATTTTCCCATGATGTCAAGCAAAGAGGCACTGAGTTTGAAGACAGGCCTTGAAATACATCCACAGGTACACCTCCAATTGACTCAAATGATGTCAATTAGCCTATCAGAAGCTTCTAAAGCCATGACATTTTCTGGAATTTTCCAAGCTGTTTAAAGGCACAGTCAACTTAGTGTATGTAAACTTCTGACCTACTGGAATTGTGATACAGTGAATTATAAGTGAAATAATCTGTCTGTAAACAATTGTTGGAAAAATTACTTGTGTCATGCAGACTTGCCAAAACTATAGTTTGTTAACAATAAATTTGCGGAGTGGTTGAAAAACGAGTTAATGACTCCAACCTAAGTGTATGTAAACTTTTGACTTCAACTGTAAAACAGAGTAGTATGGCTGTCTCTTACTCTTCTCCTCCTCATAGGATCCTCCAGAGCTGCTGCTGTAGCGAGACTCCAGGCGGTGGTGCTGACGGTTCAGGTTGCTGTTCAGACCACTGTAGATGTCCAGATGGGTGGAACTGCAGACAACAGAGAGACAGCTGTAGTCTTCCTGGGAGTGTCTCGGTGTGTTTGTGTGTGAGAGAGTTAGTGTGTGATCTCATACCTGTCATCTATGTTGGAGTCTTTATTCTTGCTGCTGTCATGGTGACCGTCGGGTCCTGGCACCATGGTGTTACTGCTGGAGGTGGTTCCTGTCGACAGAGACGGGGATAGACATCTAGAAACTACGGCAACAAGGTTTATGAGGTACATGACAGACAATGTCATTATGACAGTCATACATACAGTCCAACAGTCCATGAGGGAGCAGACGGGGGAATATGTAACATAGAAACATCAGGCATCTGTGTTTCATATCCCAGGACAGCGGGGCTATAACGTAGAGGAGGGACATGTATAGAAGACAGTGTGATATATACCTGCTGAGGTGACGGAGGGGATCTTGTAGCTGGAGGTGATGCGGTAGTAGGGAGGGTTGTCCATGTGAGTGACAGCAGAGCTCACTGGGTCTGTCAGGTCCAGCTCACACATCAGCTCCTCCAGCAGCTGCATAGTCTTATCCCTGCCCAGGTACACCACCACCCGCTTCACCTGACAACACACACACGTTTTAACAAACATTTAAGATGACTGAATAATGGTTGGATATGGGAGGAGTGAGGGAGAGAGGACACTGTGTAAACTGGACTTACATAGGGCAGGAGGCTAGGCTCACTGTTGACCCCTGACATGCTGATGAGGAAGTGCAGGATGATCTTCAGGTTCTTCGGCCAGCTGTCGGCCAGGGTGGTCCACACGTTCTCTATCTCTGACCACGCAAACTCATCCCCGTACTGTATACACAAGCGCAACACAGTTCAAACAAACACTATCATTTATCAGCAGTAGACAACGTAATGCCTGTGTGTGTGTGTGTGTGTGTGTGTGTGTGTTCGTACCTTGGCGGTCATGAACATGAGGTTGTTGAGCACCATGGTGGTGGCGTGCGGGGAGCCCCAGCCCTCCCCTCTGAGCCAGCGCCGGCTGTTGACCATCATCATGTCGCGCTCGTGGGCCTCCTCCTCCTCCTCCACACAGACTGGGGGTTCCTGTCGCCGTGGCGACGGCTTGAAATCCACCAGCTCCACGTTGTTCATCCAGGGCAGGAGGTAGTGCAGCATCACCTGGCGACCACCAGGGTGTGCTGTCTGGATACGCTGGCTCACCTCTGGGGAAGGAAACGGCACAGTCGCCGCACTGATAAGACTCAAATCTACGTGCCAAACGCCAAAGCTACGCATCTCGAATGGCCGGCCATGTCCTTTTAAAGAGCACTACATTGACCAGGGTGTCCTTTGAGATTTGCCCAATGAGACAGAAGAGTGTAGGACGGTGTGTGATGTAACGGTGCAGACCTGAGAAGATGGGCAGGGTGAGCTCTGGGTATGTCCTGGCCAGCTCCTCAGACAGCTGGTAGTAGGAGACAGAGTAGAGGTGTGGCAGCGGGGAAGGAGGGCTCAGGATCCCATCTGTTCTCTGGATCTCCAGTTTGTGAGCGTAACGGAAGAGCTTGGGCTCCAAGATCTGGGGACAGAACACGCACAGAAAAATCCCATTAAGTACATGTAAAAAAAATAAATAAATACTGGATTTTTCCCAAATAGATCCAGTATGTGTCCCGGATCGTGTCAAACCAACCTGCAGCAGCTGCATGGCCACCTCATAGATATCTCTGGATGAATCAGCCGACTTGAACAAGATCAGATTCAGCAGCACCACAGTGTCAAACTGGTAATCCCTGTAGACCATACGACATCAATCACATTAATACATTATGGATTAGAGTTAATACACAGAGAAACGCACACACAAACACTATAAAATGGCCGACGTGCCTGTTGTGAAAGACGTTGGCGATGGCCCTGAAGCAGCCGGCAGCCACGTGGCGTGAGCCAGTGTAACAGCGGTCCACAGCCCAGAACATCAGGTTACTCTGGTCTGGGTTCAGCTCCAACAGCAGCATCACCGCCTCACAGCCCAACTGGTGCACCTGCAGGGGGGGACACAGAGGGACCATCAGAGGGACCATCAGCACAAGCCCTCCATATACACTCAGCGCTGCACCTCAAGAGTCAAGCTATTTCCTTCCCTTCATCCGTACCACTCAAAGTAATTGAACCTGTGAAAGTTTAGCCTTATCCTGTTTGGCGATCATATCAGTGCCGATGACGGACAGCTGGTGGTAATCAAGGAATAGTTTAAGCCGAGCAGTGAGGCTATAGTGCAGGAGGGCTCTTCTCTTACCTTCCTGTCCTGAGAGTCCAGGATGTTGTCCAGCCACTTGTAGAGATAACCGTCGGAGGAGAGGCCAACGTTATCAGCCACCGGACCACAGCACAACACTGCCGACATGGCCTGCAGACACGCAGTAGACAAACATTTACCCTGTCATGACGTGTTTACAGAGTGGGATCTCAGTGATAGTCTTGCGTGTGAACAGCTGGTTGTACCTTGAGAGCACAGTACTGGTGTCGGTTGATCTGCATGTTGCGGTCGCTGTACCGGTCTAGTGGGGTGAACATGATGCTGAAGGGCCCCGCCCAGTGGCTGAACAACATGAACAGACTGTGTCTCAGAGACTGCTGGGGGAAGATGGTCCTCCTCTGGTGCACTGGTGGGAATACGCAGATGTCAAGTAGCCACTCACAAAACACACATATACAACATTTTACACTTTATAGTGTGTGTGTGTGTGTGTGTGTGTGTGTGTGTGTGTGTGTGTGTGTGTGTGTGTGTGTGTGTGTGTGTGTAGTACCTGGGACGTTCTGAATGATGTTGGCCACCAGAGCGCTGAAGTGGCAGCGGATGTCCTTCAGTGTGTCTGAGTCTTTGTCGTTCTCAGCCTCCAGCAGCTGTCTCGTCAGATCCACATACTCCAACAGTGTCGAGTTCAGAGAGTGACTCTCCCCGTCCAGACCGCCACTCCCCCTGCACACACACAGGGGGTACAGCACAGAGGTCAGTGGATTCAAAAGATGGAAGGTCCATGATTCTATTCTAGGATACTATATTCTAGAACTACGTGTGCATTTATATGTAATGGTTCTGTTCTGGCTTCCACTCACGTCTGACTGACGACGCCAGCGTCGGCCAGAAGCTCAAAGATCCGGACCAGCTGGACCCTCAGGATGTCGCGACGCCTACGGCGCTTCATGTTCTGCAACAAGAGGAGCAGAGCCAGTAGTGAGCAGGTAGTACAGTGTTACGTTAGATACATGAATGGAGATGTGAGGGTCAGTGAGCTGCACCCACCTCAGGTCTCCTCTCCAGAGCCTCCTTAATGATGGGGTTCAGTTCCTCTATCAGATCTCTGGAAGACAGAATAGAAGTAAGGAAAACTACTGGGGAAATGCTCATACACACTCACTACATTCTGTGCCTACTAACCAAATAACGCACACACTACTATATTTATATATTCAAACGTGCAAATTCAAACACAGGCAACTAAAACATGACTCTCAGCCACAGACAGATTTACAGGGCGGCTCCCTCACCTGAAGGCTGCGGGGTTGGTCCTGCCAAGCCCCAGGACGAGTGACTCTGTGATGTCCATGCTCTCAGAGCGCATCATCGGAACAACGTGTTTGAACAGGGATGAGGGGGACGGAGTGCCAATAATCTGGACACACACAAAGATCAGAAATCAATATGAAAACGAATGATTTTTCAATATCTAACTAAAATGATAAAGCTATATATAGTAAAAAAAGACTGAATTTTCTCAACTTGGAATAGGCATTATCACACAGACAGCACTCAAGTAAAACATATATAGAAAAAAAAGTGGATAAGTCATGCCCTCTGACCTTAGAGTCGTAGCTGTAGCCACTGTCCGGCGTGGACGCCAGCGTCTCAGGCGGGGAGCAGCGGACGGAGCCAGAGGAGGAGGAGTTGGGGGAGGAAGTGGCGGAGCTACAACAGAGGATCAGGTAGTTCCTCCACAGCCCCACGTACGAGTCACTACTGCTGCTCAGGCTGTTCAGCTTCTTAGCATTTATAGGGCTGCTGCAGGGGCAGAGGACAAAGGTCAAAGATTAATAACAGGCAGGTGGTATATATATATATATATATATATATATATATATATATATATATATATATATATATATATATATATATATATATATTTATTTATTTATTTATTTTATTTTATTGTGGGCAAAGACACTCAATTTTGCTGCAGCAATTCTGACATTTTGGATGGCAATATGCAAAATCTTTAATTTGTCGTGAAAATGAGTTGCAAAGGGAAAAAGTTTATTGACATGTGGCTTAATTGAACCATACTACGTGGTAAATGTGCTGGGATTGGTTGAA
Organism: Salmo trutta; assembly: GCF_901001165.1. Lineage (NCBI taxonomy): Eukaryota > Metazoa > Chordata > Actinopteri > Salmoniformes > Salmonidae > Salmo > Salmo trutta. The sequence continues at coordinate 43,140,867 of NC_042960.1, read as the reverse complement.
ATTGCAAGCCCTCTTTTTTGTACTGCGCTGATGGGTAAGTTTAATGCGATAATATTGCTACGCTTTGAGTGCTTTACGTGGAAATAGTGAGGTGTTTGGTCAAATCTGCAAGCCATAGCATAATATGCGGGGAAATCGCAGAATCATGGAGGGGACTGATTTACAATATTACTGAAATCATTTCCATGTGTTTCACAGACATACAAACACTGTAAAAAGACAGGCGCCAACTCTCCTCCGCACGGGGCTCACATACGTATACAGCTGAGGGATCTATTAGGATGACGTCATCCACAGTCACGCGCCGAGTCTCCAGTGACGGTGTAGACCGTACAGACACCGTACACGAGACAGGGTGACGTCACCCAGCCCTCTAGTGCGCAGACTGCAACCACATCAATACCAAGTGCCTTTTTACAGCCTCAAATGTAAACGTGTACAGGCACCCATGAGAACAAAATTACAGAGTAAAGGCCCGGAGAGACGTACTTGATGTCCACTTGCGGAGAGAGCAGCTGCAGGCGCGTGTAGGCGAACATCCCGGCGTAGTTGAGTGCGGTGGGGCAGTGCTTGGGCAGGTGCTCCTGGCGCAGGTAGCTGGACAGGCTGATGACCCAGGGGTCCTGGCCCTGTGTCACGTGGGCAAACACCCAGATGTGCGACGGGCTGATCACGTCAAACTGGTGGCTGATGGGAGACGAGTTCCATTCTGCCAGCGTCTGCAGGTCAATACCACTGGGACAATATAGCAGGTTGGTCTGCAGGGGAGAGGAGAGGATGAGGGTCAGGGTGTCTGTACCATGTTGTGTTGCTGCCATGCGTTGTCCTACATTTTTATTTTGAATCCCAGCCCCCGTAGGTGGCCTTTTGCCTCTTGGTAGGCAGCCATTGTAAATAGGAATATGTTCTTAATTGACTTGCCTAGTTAAATCAAAATCATGTGTGTGTTACCCAACAGCTTTGCCATTCTTACCTGGTCAGCTCCTGTGAGATGGATGAAGCTCTCCAGCACAGATGCACTTAGCCTGTCCATCACATCTATGGCCAACTCCTCATCTCCCTGAAAAAGACAGGCAGAAACAGTGAATGTGAGTCTCTTGCATCTTAACTGAGGTTACTTTAACAACACTGCATCTCATTATTTGAGTCACTTTCACAACCCCATCTGTCAGTCTGAGTTGGTAGTTACCTTGGCGATGCCCAGAGCGGTGTGCAGGGCTCGGACCTCTTTGAGGATATTAACAGCCAGCCTGCGCGTGGCGGGGCGGCAGCTGCACAGAACCACCAGTGCCAGGCCCTCCGCCACGTGCAGCACCCCCCACAGAGGAGAGCGCTCCAGGGGCAGAGACGGCCCACTTCCAGGGCCCTGCTGGAGCACACACAGACAGGGTTACTTTAGCACACAAACCAAATTCAAAATACACAATATAAACTGGATGGTTCGAGCCCTGAATGATGATTGGCTGACAGCCGTGATATATCAGACCGTAAACCACTGGTATGACAAAACATTATTTTTACTGCTCTAATTACTTTGGTAACCATTTTATAATAGCAATAAGGCACCTTGGGGGTTTGTGATGTGGCCAATATACCATGGCTAAGGACTGTCCGCGTTGCGTTGTGCCTAAGAACAGCCCTTAGCCGTGGTATATTGGCCATATACCACACCCCCTCTGGCATTAATGCTTAAATAACCCTACTACTACAGTACAGAGCAAGAAGTTCGAGCCCCTGTCCTTATACGGCGTTACGCACATGTAAAACACAGAGTTGACCACAGCCGGACAAAATGAGAGACGCCACAGCTATCCACCCACCTGTGCCTCGTGGGTCTTGTTGCTGGTCTGGACGGCCTGCCTCCACTGGCTGATGAGCTGCAGCAGCATCTTGACGGCGTTGTCTAGCAGCGTGGGGTGGACGTCGGTGACCTCGCGCACCACGAAGTAGACGAAGCCAGAGAGCACGTCCTCCCTCCACTCCGGGAAGTCCACCATCAGGGCTTGCAGGGTGGTGAAGGCCAGGCCGCGCAGCTCCTCGTCCATGTGGATGGTCAGCCTGGGGAGGAGGACGCATGGGTCAGACAGAGGTCAAAACGGGATCACAATCAGAGCTTTTGAAGGCACAGCTTTGGCAAAATAAAAAGCCCCATTGCGCTGTTCATCAATTAGTCCCAGACAGAGGTGGCGCATGTGAAGGAGTGGGGTCCTTTACTTAGCCAGCAGCTCGATCAGGTCCTGTCTGCTCATGCCGTCCGGGATCAGCCTGGGGATGGCCGCCACACACGTACGGAACAGATCGATCTTCGGCTTCCTCTCCCCCCTGCAAAACAACACACAGTTTACACACACGTAAAAAACACATATGTTATGGGCCACATATGTTTTAAGTCAGAGAGGCCCTTACGTAATCATGTCCTCAGGCTCCTTATTGGACATCTGGACGTTGGTCATGCTCATGGAGCGCCCCACCTCCTTGTCCAGGTGACGCAGAATGTTGTCCAGGGCCTTTCTCACCGCTGGGTAGTACAGCGACATGCCTACAAACACACACACAGTCATTACTCTGACACTGTACACAAACGTAACCTTAAAATGACCCACTCCCATAAGATTATTTATTTAAGAAATGTATTCGGCAGGGACAGTGCACAATGATCAACGTTTCATGTTCAACATCAATGTAAAATTGCCAGAGTTAGCAACAAAGCTGACTTTGGTCCATAGTCCCTGAGTCATAGCTGAGTCATGCTGTCCTGTTGTGACCAGGGTGGAGCTCAGAGATGTTGACCTACCGATGACCTTGGCCTCCTCGTCAGTGAGGGTGGTGGCGAGGAAGATCTTTTTGACCCGCAGAGTGTTTCCTGAGGGCATGATGACCCCTGTGGTGGGCATGGGCGGCTCCCCGTCCTTCTGCTGCAGACTGTCAGCTATCACAAGGAAGGCCCTCAGGCCAATATTCATCCTCTGAGAGCGAGAGAACGAGGGAGAAAGGAACAGTCAGTGATTGAAGAGAATAATCACAGTGAGTATGATTGGAAAATGACTGTCGTCTCTCGGCCATCTCTTACCTCTGGATTGATGGTGAAGGTCTTGTGAGATTTCCCCACACACAGGAGGTCATAAATTATCTCCTTCATAGCAAAGTCAAGCCTTTCCTGTGAAATGAGCCACAAAAGACCCATAATCACTAATCACAGATAACATTCAAGCCATTCGCTGAATTATACAGGAAGAACTACTCCAGCATGACCTCATAAAACAAACCTGAGCTATGAACTGGATGATCTTGACGAAGATGTTGAGGGGCGTGTCCCTCGGCACCACACTACGGGAACCTTTGGGGAAAAGTGCTGAAACGATGCTGAGCAGCCGGCTGCAGGGAAACAGGAGAGGATTAAAGGATTATTCAACTGGGGATGTTCACCAAGGAGACTGTAGACTAGACCAGTTCTGAGTGTAGATGGGATTCTAGTTCTGTTTCTGCAGGAGTGGGCATTTGTTTATTGCAATATGGTGATTTAGGTGCTGGTCTGGGGAGACTTTCATTTGACAGTGTCTGTTCACACAGAGATAGTGGTCATGGGCCAACAGGGTGAGTGTGTGGGCCCTTGTCCTGACCCGTCTCAGTCTCTGGGCCGGGCTGGTACTGACCTCTGCGTGACGGTGTTGCTCTCACACTTGATCCTGATGATATAGACCCACAGCAGTCTATAGAGGGACTCCAGCGCCACACGGGACATTTTGGGGTCTTTGTTCTAAAAAATAAAGGGACAGAGAGGGAACATTCAGAACAACTGCCTCCTCCGGGAAGTCCGGTGTGGAGCACAAACCATCCCTTTGACCTACTGTACTGAATGAGACAATTTATTCAGCTTGTTTCAGGTCTCATTTAGAGTAAATGTTTGAGATGCCCCAGTGATGGATATGACTCGCGGCAAGTCGTATCTGTGATTTGATAACGAGGTCCGCCTTCAGATCTAACGGCCTGTCAGATTCATACACCTGTCACACACCAATTACATTTAGGAATCATCTTCCATAAAAACGACTGATGTACGAGATTCTTGAAAAGATTTCAGCTCGTCTTAAAAGATATCTGTGCCAGAGTGAGCCTGTCTATATATAGATGTAGTACAGCGTGTTATGCTAGCGGTAGGTTCTGATGTTCTGAACCCCGGGGAATGTTTGTACAGCTGAGCGTTCACAAAAACAAAAAAACAGTGAGTAAAAACGCAATTACACAGTGCTGCCCATCAAATCCACGCACGCAACATACCCTCCTCCAACATCAACACAGTGGACAGCCATACAAAGGATTCTTTCAAGGGTACTAAAATGACCTTTCCAACCCTTCAGTGGACCATGGAGCTGCAAGGGTGTGTCACACAGCCGCACGGCAACACCACAGAGATAATAGAATTTGGTGTAACTAGAGACAGCCTCTCACAAACGCTAATAGAACACACAAAATGATGCAGGACTCTACGGGCCTCCAAACAGAGACTACAAAATCCATCTGGTTAGTCTACCAACAACAAACTCTTCCAGGTAACTGGCTTCGTAATACCCCTCAAAGAGTAAGGTAGGTCTCTGAGAATGTGTTAGATACACATTGGCATGATGCAGTCTGCTCTATTGACGTCACCAGGATGATGCGCTAACCACTACTATACACAGAAAACAGCAAAGCCATTAACCACTGATGAAGTCAAAGCCATCATTGCGTTTCAAACAATTTGCGATTAAGAGCCAAGTGTCCAACCACTATTTTCTATGTAATCTTTTCTCCCAGTAAGTTCCACTTTAAGAGGACTATCCAGCGCATTGTTGCCCCCGGCTAAGGAGGTGCATTCCCTCTGTCCTCCAGAGGCTCAGGACAGGGTCAGGTGACCTCTCGGACGAGGGGGGGGGGGTCATGCCACCAGACAAACTCACCTGCAGTGTCTCAATCTGCTTTCGGATGCTGTTGTTAGATGGTATCTGGAGCGAGTGAAAATGTGAGACAAAACGACAGGAGACATGGCGTGTGAGGACGTGGGGAGGGAGACATGCAAGTTAGAAAGAGAACAGAGCAAAATATAATAGAAACACAAAAATCAGAAGTTTGACTAAAAACCCTCACTACCAACTGCCTTCTATCAACTTGAGCCAGTCTCATATTAGACACAGAAGTGAGATGCAAAGTAAGAAATGCAAAAGCAGTAATATGTCAAAACAAATATCCATCAATATAGTCGTGTAGAAAGACTGCAATGATAGACATGATTTTGACATGTAGCATGATGTTCTTATATTTCATACTTTGTGAAAGTGAAGAGAGATGAAAGATGTGCAACAGATGGCAAATCAAACTGACAGGGAAGAGAACACACACACACAAAGCAGGGGTGAAGAAGGTGTGGATAGACGGCGTGAGGACAGGGACAGTAAACAGACAGAGCAAGTAGGAAAGCAAGCCGTATGTTACGGCACTAACAAAATCTGATTGTTTTGGAGAGCAAGAATCAAGGTAAGGCACTAAACTGAAGCAATCAGAATTTGATCTGGAGTGACGTGAGAACAAGGACAGGGTTTAAAATGGCCCAGTGGACAACAGGAGCTAAATCATCACTAATTCCCCCCAAAAATCTCCACCAGAGACTCAGGTTACACCACAAAAACAAGGGAGATTAGTCCATTTGGTGCTGATGTAATCTAAATCACCAGGTTAAGTAAAACTATGTAATCAAAGAGAATCTAATCTTTCACAGGATATCAAAAGCAACTGAATCACCACCTGACTGTGATTATAGAGAGTCAGTTCAACAACAGAGTCATCAGGAGCAAAGGGAATTACAGCACGTGTCCACCATGGAATCAGAGGTAATGAATCGCCACAAGGGAATCTATTCAGAGTTGAGAAGCGAGGAGACAGTCACACAACACAGTAAACTCTGGGCTGGATTGGCTTGAGGTACGGTACAGGAGAGGAGCACGATTGATTGGCTTGAAAGGGGTTGTCGGACAGGGTAGGAGGAAGATGTGATTATTAAAAGGCACACCCTTCAACACCTCAGATCCATTTCTGATGTGTGGGGGATGGCTAACATCTCACTATGACAATTAACAACTTACCTGGACTAAAGAACATTCTGCTAGAGCAATAAGGTTTCAGTCACGGTAACACATGACAGAACTTGGTATGCAACAAACATCTTAGGTTCATAGCACTTCATACAGCTAAAGGGACTGAAGATAATCTATTTTTATTATACAGTCTTTAGAAAATGACACTCAATGACATGTCCCAGTGAACTTCAAACATTAGGGAATCCGCTATCTTTAACTTCTTTGGGATAGGGGGCAGTATTTTCACGTCCGGATGAAAAGCGTGCCCAAATTAAAAATGCCTGTTTCTCAGACCCAGAAGCTAGGATATTCATATAATTGGTAGATTTGGATAGAAAACACTGAAGTTTCTAAAACTCTTTGAATGATGTCTGTGAGTATAACAGAACTTATTTGGCAGGCAAAATCCCGAGGACAAACCAACCTGGAATCTTTTGTTGTTGAGGTCACTTTCTTTTCAAAGAGTTTTCATTGGGAATCCAGAATTCTAAGGCAGTTGCTTGCAGTTCCTATCGCTTCCACTGGATGTCAATAGTCTTTAGAAATTGGTTGATGTTTTTCCTTTGTGTAATGAAGTACGCCTGTTCAGAACGAGGCTCGAGGGAAGTGTACTGTTTGATAGAGGCGCGTGACCAGAAAGCACGCTCCACTTTGTTTTCCTCCGGTATTGAACGCAGTTTATCCCGTCTTAAATTTCATCGATTATTTACGTTAAAAAAATACCTAAAGTTGTATTAGGAAAGTTGTTTGAAATGTTTGGACAAAGATTACAGGTAACTTATGAGATATTTTGTAGTCATGTGGCGCGAGTTGGAAGCGGTGTTTTTCTGGATCAAACGCGCCAAATAAATTGACATTTTGGATATATAACGACAGAATTTATCGAACAAAAGGACCATTTGTGATGGTTATGGGACATATTGGAGTGCCAACAGAAGAAGATCTTCAAAGGTAAGGCATGCATTATATATGTTATTTCTGACTTTTGTGTTGTGCCTGGCGGGTTGAATTATGATTGTCTGTGTTTGTTTGATGGGGTGCTCTCCTCAGATAATAGCATGGTTTGCTTTCGCCGTAAAGCCTTTTTGAAATCGGACACTGTGGTTGGATTAACAAGAAGTTTATCTTTAAAATGGTGTATAATACTTGTATGTTTGAGGAATTTTAAATTATGAGATTTGTTGTTTGAATTTGGCGCCCTGCAATAGCTTCCCACAAATCCCAGAGAGGTTAAAGATAAAACAGAAAGTGTCCTATTCAAATGTGAAATTGGCATGGACGTTTGCATTTCTTTTCAGAGTACTTTATAGGCCAGTAACTCTGTCAGGTACATGCTTGAGCTGATTGTGTCATTTACCTTCAGGTGAGAGAGGCAGTTTGTGAGGAAGATGTGCCAGTTATTGAGGAAGAACTGCTTCTGACTGACACACAGCAGGCACGTCACCAGAGGATACAGAGCCTGAAAGAGGGAGGGAATGGGGAAAGAGGGAGGGAATGGGGAAAGAGGGAGGGAATGGGGAAAGAGGGAGGGAATGGGGAAAGAGAGGGAGACGATAGAGTTAACGTAATAAAATTTTAAAAAGAGAGCGGAAAGGAGACCGGAGAGAGAAGTGGGAGGGAAGAGTTGACGTTACCAAAGAGTGCTTCTTCCTGGAGCTAAGGTCAAAGGTTGTCTGGTAGAGCATCTCCACAAAGTTCTTGAGGCACGGCACGTTGACTTCATTCTTCACCGCCTGCAGGGAGGGAGGAAGGCGTCACCACAGCCCATTCAATTAATACGTGTGACTGAAATGGTACCCTATTCCCTTTATAGTGCACTACTTTTCACCAGGGCCCACATATAGGGAATGGTGTGCAATTTCAGACGCTGCCAATGACATCACAGCCAATCTAATGTGCTTTCTATGGTAACTAACACAGTGGAATCTAGAAAAACACTATGCTACTAATAACCATACTGTGGAATGTGGGGTTTTCCCATGTTTGGTATTATGTTGTCTGGTTGGTACTCACAGCAGCAACAGGGATGAGGATCTCAACAAAGAGGCCAGCCAACGCATGCTTTATGTCCTTATCCTTCACCTCCAGGAAATACTGGGCACATTCCTGAGGAACACACAGAGCCATACCAACATGGATGAGGACAAACGGAGTGACAGATCCACAAGCCCATTAGACACATAAAACCAAGACTGTGTAACGGATTCTCGCATATGGGCAGAAATCAAATGTATTTATAAACCCCTTCTTACATCAGCTGATGTCATAAAGTGCTGTACAGAAACCCAGCCTAAAACCCCAAACAGCAAGCAATGCAGATGTAGAAGCACAGAAACCAACAGACGTAAGGAAAACAAAACAATCTGCATATTACCCAACATTCCATTAACACACTGGGAAAATCAGGGCTTGTTCCGAGGGGAGCATATTGAGCAAGGTCTTTGTTGCCGTATTGAGCTTAACGAAAAGGCATTGCTCCGTTCAGTGCTCTTGGCTGGGCCTACAATGCACACACTCCTCTTGGCACAAAGATCTGCTATCTGATCGTTACTCTGGCTTTATGAGGCTCGGCTAGAGAGAGCTGCTGAGTCCCAACAAAAGGGCTGCAGTAAAACCTCTAATGGGTGTACAGTGGTTCCGCAGAGAGCCATCAGTCGAGCATACGGAGCCACTCGGACACAATCAGACACAGTACCGTACAGTCTGGGCATCCAGTAGATTAGATCAACGCCTGTTGCTTGGACACATCAGGGTTGAATTCACCAAAACTGAAGTTTTGAAAATGGGGAAGGAATGCCTGAACTTGTCCAATGAGGAACGCTTCTTTTCTTGGTACGGTTTGCTACGGTGAGCTCTAAATGAACACGACCCAGGATAACTGACCTGCATGAACTGGAAGGAGGCCTCGAAGTCCTCCACGGGGTACATCTTGACCCTGAAGAACTTCATGCCCATGATGAGGCTGATGATGCTCTGGACCACGTAGGGGCTCTGCTCCTTCTGCCTCAGCTCCTTCAGCTCCGTGATGAACTTCTTACGCACCGCCTGGAACCTGGAGCGACCAACACACATTACACCGATTTAGCGTCTCACTCAGCCTCTGATTCAACGGACTGAGTCTTTCATAAGGAGTTGGCGCATTTTTAACATAGAGTTTAGAAGTGGTATGTGAATAAAACAGGAGTGACCTGTTCAGTTATTTCAACTGTGTTGAGAGGACTTGAACTTGGAAAAACCCCAAGGAGAAAACCCTTACTTTGACTGTGTGAGAACTCCGATGACCTCCGCATACAGGTCTGCTATGATGTGCACATTGACAGTGTTGGGGCCGGAGTACCTGTCAATCAGAAGACATCGTTGACCCACCCACACAAAGAGAAGTAGCTCTCGTAATATTTTAACATGGGTGTACGAAGACACTGACCCATAAACAGACCTGTGAGAAGCAGCTGAACAAACAACAAAACTATTAAAGGAAATATCATCCCAACAGCCATCTCTCTAAAACCAGAGGCATGTGGCTGTATAATGTAGAGTTGAAACAGTTGAGTGAAGGTTTACTCAACTTGTCTAACAAGTGGCGATTGTGTTTTCTGTAAGTGACAATGATGTGGACAGGCCATAAAGTCACACACATTGGTTATAAAAACAGTCTATCCAAACACCCATAAAGTAATGAGTCACTGCGCTGCAGAGCCAAAACCACTCAGGAATATTATGTGTTGGACTTAGACTACTGTACTGTATACAGCCCTCAAAACTCAACTGTGGACCTCGAAGCCAGTTCCACTGCGTTTTTTCATTGTTCCCCTCTAAGCAGGGACTGATATAGACCTGGGAGACCAGGTGTGTGCAATTAATTATCAGGTAGGACAGAAAACCAGCAGGCTCCGGACCTCGTAGGGTAAGAGTGAACACCTCTGGTATATATGACAGCAGTGTGTGTGTGTGTGTGTGTGTGTGTGTGTGTGTGTGTGTGTGTGTGTCAGACCTAGGCAGAAAATAGCTGTAATTTATTTATTCATTTGAAAATACCAACTTTTCAAATACTCAAGGTAGTCGAATTTAGTCTATATAGTTACAACTAAAAGGCAAAAATTATTTGATATTCAAATACAGGTCTCAGAAAAACAAATAACATTTGAAACTTTTGAATACCTCTCAGGAAACCAAATCAAGATTTGAAAATATTTGAATATATGCAATTAAATTGAAAACCAAAAAATATTTGATGAAGAACCAAAAACTACAAGTTAGTTGAAATTAGTTTTAAGGGCTGTTAGATATAAATCTTAATATAGCCTATTTAGCCTAGAACTAAATACATGAGGGACATTGAAATCACCTCAATATTAGACTAGACCACTTTTGCAGCTTCAAAATGACTGACAAATATATTTTCATAATGAGTGAGAAAGGTATAGTAATACTTGACATCAAGTTCTTTGTAACTTTGATTACCATAGCAACGTTGTTACATAAAGTTGTTACTTAGTTGCATAATAATGGAGTTATTACATGGAATAAGGAACAGTCACTTGGTAGTATTCCAGGGCACATTCTCAGAGAATGCGCAGAACAGCTGGCAGGTACATTAACGCTAATGTTCAACCTCTTCTTGTCCCAGTCTGGAATCCCCACGTTTTAAGATGACCACCATCATTCCTGTTTTCAAGAACTCTAAGGCTTCATGCCACAATGACGTCTGCCCTGAAGTGCTTTGAGAGGCTGGTTATGGCACACGTCAACGTCATAGTGCCAGATAGTTTAGACCCACTACAATTTGCAGACCGCCCCAGCAGTTCCACAGACGACGCAATCTCAATTGCGCCCTCACCCACTTAGATAAGAGGATTACCTACTGTACGTGAGAATGCTATTCATTGACTACAGCTCAGCATTCAACGCCATTGTCCTCTCCAAGCTTGTCACCAAGCTTAGGACCCTGGGCCTGAACACCTCCCTCTGCAACTGGATCCTGGACTTCCTGACGTGCCGACCCCAGGTGGTGAGGGTAGGCAACGTCACCACCACGCTGACCCTCAACACGGGGGCCCTACAGGGGTGTGTGCTCAGTCCCCTCCAGTACTCCCCGTTCACCCACGACTCCAACACCATCATCAAGTTTGCTGACGACACGACGGTGGTAGGCCTGATGACCGGCCACGACGAGACAGCCTACAGGGAGGTGGTCAGTGACCTGGCAGTGTAGGGCCGGAACAACCTCTCCCTCAAAGTCACTAAGACCAAGGAGGGGGGCAGGCACGTCCCCATCCACGGGGATGTAGTGAAGTCGGTCGAGAACATCAATTTCCTTAATATGGTCACACGCGCACAGTTAAGGTGTGACAGCGCCTCTTCTCCCTCAGGAGGTTGAAAGGGTTTGGCAATCCCAATCCTCAAAATGGGACAGCCCATTATCCCTGGGACAGAGCTCCCTGCCATCCAGGACCTCTATATCAGGTGGTTTGAAAGGAAGGCCCAGAAAATCATTCAAGACTCAAACTACTCAAGCCATAGACTGTTCTCTCTGCTTCTGCACAGCAAGCGCTATCGGTGCATCAAGTCAGACACCAACAGGCTCCTGAACAGCTTCTATCCCCAAGCCATAAGACTGCTAAATATCTAACAGAACGGCTACACAGACTATCGTATTTTATTCTTTCCCCGTCTCTGTGCACACTCACAGGGCCTTACATACTACACACACCAATACTCCTCACATACAAAACGCTCACTCCACAATTTGCGCACACACACACGTATGCACATACTTCTATACTGACTCTACACACACCCACTCGCATACAATCATCCTATAAGCTGCTGCTGCTACTCTGTTTATCATACACCCTGATGCCTAGACACCTTACCCCTATACATATCCAGCTCTATCAATCCGGTATCCCTGCACATTGTACTGGAACTGACTCTGCATACACATATATAGTAGTATGCTGTATACAGTATACTATATAGTACGGTTCGTGTTCTTATTTCTATAGTGTGTTTTTGTTCTACCTTGTTACTTTTAGTATTACATTGTTATTGATTACTGCATTTGTAGGATTAGCACTTACAAGAAAGGCATATATATATATTTATATTTTAGTCATTCAGCAGATGCTCTTATCCAGAGCGACTTACAGTAGTGAATGCATACATTTCATACATTTTTTTTTTCCTTCCCCGTACTGGTCCCCCGTGGGAATCGAACCCACAACCCTGGTGCTGCAAACACCATGCTTTACCAACTGAGCCACACGGGACTGAGCCACGTATCACTGTACTTGTGCATGTGACATTAAAATGTGAAACTATTCCTTGTGCACAGTAGTTACAAAAACTCGGGTAATTGCTGTGCAATTAAAATGCTACGACAAAAGTACTATATAACGGGCTCATAAAATGTTGCGCCAAAAGTAATTACAGTTTTATTACACCGGCACAAGAACAGTTTAATGTTAAACATTTAGGAGAATGCTCACAATAATAAAATATGTCTATTAAGTGTCGAAAGGAACCTAATATCCCAAAACGGCCTTCTTGAATCAACTACAGCAGAGTTAGGTGGGAAATCATGTTACTTTGTATTCCGAGTAAACTATCCCTTTAAAGATGGTATTGTGTGTGTGCGCTCGACAAAGAGGTTCAACTTGCTGTTTGCAAATGGCTTTGAATTACTCTACAGTATTTTCAGGTTTTATCAAATGAATTGCAGCTTTTAACCTTTTCAGTGGCATGTTGAAAGAGTCATACAATAGTTGAGCGTCACAACTTATTTATTCTTCCCTCTACAAAATATCATTGGCTTGACGCGATCATGTAAACCTGGGGCAATGGACATTCAGGAGAATGGACATATCCTGGATTTTCCGATAGAAATGTATTCTGTAGATCAACGTATCAAATATTGTGTAGATCAAAGTCCGATATACTGGAATAGTACAGGAGATTGTATTTGCACAAATCATTCCATTTCTATCCTCAACATACAGTTCCAGATAAAGCCCTGCCATTAGCTGAAGGCAGCCAATCCAATACTTAAAAAAAGATAAAGAAAAAAAGAGCAACCACTTCCTGAGATCAGTATTCAAATATTTAAAAGTACTTGCTTTCTCAGATCTGTATTCAAATAGCTGTAGTCACTTCCTAAGTAACTATTTGTTCCCCTGAATTTATCACAAAGCATAGTTAAAACTACAGTTATCCCAGGTGTGGTGTGAGATGTTTGTGTCGTTTACACTTACCCCTCTTTGTGTTTAAAGTGCTTGAATGCCAGGTTCAGAACTTCATGTACTAAAGCGTCTGGCACGGGATGAAGAGGAATCTGTGACGCAAACATTAAATCACCAGTCATAATAGGCACATTGATACTCCCTTCATGCTGTCTCCCTCTCTCTTTGCTAACATTCATTCTCCTCCCTGTTGTAGCCAAGGACAACCAAGCTCTATGCTCAGTCAGGGCTTGTTGATGGTCTAAGAGAGTGTGGTTTGGATTTGGTTAGTCTGCTGTCAGTCTAGATGCTGTAGTTTAGGATGACAGCTCGGTATGCTGACATTGCATTGACCACTCTAAGGGAGAGGACTTATTTTTATACCCCCTTTTTCTCCCCAATTTCGTGATCTACAATCGCGATCTTGTCTCATCACTGCAACTCCCCAACGGGAGAGGGAGAGGCGAAGGTCGAGTCATGCGTCCTTCGAAACATGACCCGCCAAATCGCAATTCTTAACACCCGCCCGCTTAAGCCAGAAGCCAGCTACACCAATGTGTCGGAGGAAAAACCGCTCAACTGACGACAGAAGTCAGCTTGCCAGTGCCCGGCGCAAGGAGTCGTTAGAGCGCGATGAGCCAAGTAAAGTCCCCCCCGGCCAAACCCTCCCCTAACCTGGACGACGCAGGCCAATTGTGCACTGCCCAATGGGAACTCCCGGTCACGGCCGGTTGGGACACAGCCTGGGATCGAACCCGGGTCTGTAATGACGCCTCAAGCGCTGCGAAGCAGTGCCTTAGACCGCTGCGCCACTCGGGAGTCTGGGAGAGGACTAACAGCACAGACAAACAAACAGAAGTAAAGTTAAACAGGACTTACCTGTTTTAAAACTTCTACTGAAACTAAACAGAAAATGAAATCTATGGCCAAATCCCTCCGCTCCAATAGGTAGTCTTTATCCCGATGCTGTTCATCCCTATGGGGAGCGAGGGAGAGAGATCGAGAGGGAGAGAGATCGAGAGAAAGATCGAGAGGGAGAGAGATCGAGAGGGAGAGAGAGAGAGAGAGATCGAGAGGGAGAGAGAGAGAGATCGAGAGGGAGAGAGAGAGAGATCGAGAGGGAGAGAGAGAGAGATCGAGAGGGAGAGAGAGAGATCGAGAGGGAGAGAGAGAGATCGAGAGGGAGAGAGAGAGAGAGAGAGAGAGAGAAAGAGATCGAGAGAGAGAAAGAGATCGAGAGAGAGCGAGAGATCGAGAGGGAGAGAGAGATCGAGAGGGAGAGAGAGAGCGGGAGAGAGAGAGAGAGAGAGAGAGAGGGTTATGACGGACTGAGTAACACTAAACACACTTACCAGAAACAGGTTGATTGTTCAGGAGCGGGAAGCGAGGGGAGAACAGGAGAGAGGGATGAGCAGATAACAGGAGTATCGTACCCTTTGGACTTGGTGCTGGAGCGAGGCCTGTACTCATAGGACTCATCCTCGGTGCCACTCTGCCGCCGGTACCAGTCAAACAGTGTGCGCAGCAGGGAGGGCAAACAGTGTTCCGCTATGGAGCTCATAGAGCTTATTAACTGTGAGAAGAGCACAGAGACGCTTCACAATAGAGTCTACACACGTTATTATAGCTTACCAGAGGATGAGAATGTACAAAACAAAGTCAAATACAAACATCTTCACGGGAACAAACAACTTCATCGCCAATATTACACACATCATTACACACAGACAGAGGCGCTATATTTTATGTAGACAGCCCATTCTGCCGCCACAGAGAAACGGCTCCACTGTAAGTTGAGATGAGGAGAAAGGAGGACGCAGGGAAAGGGATACAGGGGAGCGGGGGGGATATCTAGAAAGAGAGAAGTGGAGGGAGATTGCGGGGAGATGACCTAATTACTGGGTGACATACAGTAGAGAACAGGACATATCGACTGGGATTGTGAGTGCGGTGTTCGCTGACGTGTCGAGCACAGTGAGGTCCTATCCTTTTGAGCGGCTAGGTGGCGCTGCAGCCGCCACAGCACAGGGCTCTGCAGTGGCCGTACAGTACGTCAGGGCCGACCAACAAACAGGCTCTGGTTGAAATACCTCCTCAGCACTTTGATCATCAGATCAAATATGTTAAATGAATGGAGGTGAATTGCAACCTCATACTACGGCTCTCTTATCAACATCTTGGTAGACAGAATGGTAGGGGTATAGAGCCATAATGCTAGGAAGAAATCTACGTGGTTTACAGTACATTATCCTCCGTTGTTCTTCTACAACATGCACCAGAGCAATCATAGTCCTATGCATGTCAAGTGTGTAGTGTTCAGTCAGGCAATATGCAGCTGGGCCGAGTAATCGTACTTTTCCGCACAATGAATGGCGTGTGCCTGAATGAAGTGCATGTCAGTGTATGTTGTGAGGGGCAGTGTGCTGAGGGTGCTGGATGATGGATGCTGGGAGGGAGAGTTATGCAACTGCTCTCTGCGCCCTCCAGGCGCCAGGCGGACACACTCCAGCGCCCGACACTGATTTACTGCGGAGGATGACACAGCGATTCTGCTCCCGCTTTCCCTCAGTGCCCACTCTCCCCCTCCCGGTATGCCCCCTCTCCCAGTCACAATGGAGGCAGCTGGATCTATAGCGCCATATCCTCATTGACTTTGTGTTGTGCTGAACAAAGCACTCCGCAGCAGCTCCATTGTTCAGAGTTCTGCAGGCACCAGTTGGAGATGAGGGATGCATGGGGCACTGAGTGGGGATTGATTGGGTGGAGCTGGAGAATTCAACTACTGTATGGATGGGAGGGTGGGTGGGGGAGGGATAGAGTATATAACAATGCATGTGCAGTGAGCAAGCACACACACACACACACACACACACACACTAGAACTCACCTGATCAAATTGCGCATCTTCACCTCTTTGGAGGGATCGCGACAACAGTTTCTCCTGAGGGAGAGAAAGACAGAAACAGGGCTGTCAGTCCACATAGGACAAATATGGATTCCTAACATAATAGGACCCCTATGTCACGGATACCAGCAGACCCCTGGATGTGGGGCCAGGTGAAACAGGAGATGAGACAATGCGCGCTGACACGGTCGCCAGGGGTACGGTGTTTCCTCCGACACATTGGTGCGGCTGGCTTCCGGGCTAAGCGGGCAGTGTGTCAAGAAGCAGTGTGGCTTGGCTGGGTGGTGTTTCGGAGGACGCACGGCTCTCGACCGTCGCCTCTCCCGAGTCCGTACGGGAGTTGCAACGATGGGACACCACGAAATTGGGGAGAGAAATATGTCTCACGTGCCAGATTGAAGTGCCCGGCAGGCCGGATACAGCCCCTGGGCCGTACTTTGCGCACCCCCCCCCGATATAGAGTATAGCAACTGACAGTGAACGAGCTCTGCCATCAGCCTGGGGTCATTACCAGCCTAGCAGCCCCTGAGTAAACAGTCAGTCAGGAGTCTATCTACCAGCTGACCACTGGGCAAACACACCAGCCAGGGACCAGGGAGAGAAGGGGGTGAGAGAAAGAAGGGAGTGAGCGAGAGAGAAAGAAGGGGGTGAGCGAGAGAGAAAGAAGGGGGTGAGCGAGAGAGAAAGAAGGGGTGAGCGAGAGAGAAAGAAGGGGTGAGCGAGAGAGAAAGAAGGGGGTGAGCGAGAGAGAAAGAAGGGGGTGAGCGAGAGAGAGAAGAGAAAGAAGGGGGTGAGCGAGAGAGAAAGAAGGGGTGAGCGAGAGAGAAAGAAGGGGGTGAGCGAGAGAGAAAGAAGGGGGTGAGCGAGAGAGAAAGAAGGGGTGAGCGAGAGAGAAAGAAGGGGTGAGCGAGAGAGAAAGAGGGGGTGAGCGAGAGAGAAGAAGGGGGTGAGCGAGAGAGAAAGAAGGGGGTGAGCGAGAGAGAAAGAAGGGGGGTGAGCGAGAGAGAAAGAAGGGGGTGAGCGAGAGAGAAAGAAGGGGTGAGCGAGAGAGAAAGAAGGGGGTGAGAGAAAGAAGGGGGTGAGAGAAAGAAGGGGTGAGCGAGAGAGAAAGAAGGGGTGAGCGAGAGAGAAAGAAGGGGGTGAGCGAGAGAGAAAGAAGGGGGTGAGCGAGAGAGAAAGAAGGGGGTGAGCGAGAGAGAAAGAAGGGGGTGAGCGAGAGAGAAAGAAGGGGTGAGCGAGAGAGAAAGAAGGGGTGAGCGAGAGAGAAAGAAGGGGTGAGCGAGAGAGAAAGAAGGGGGTGAGCGAGAGAGAAAGAAGGGGTGAGCGAGAGAGAAAGAAGGGGGTGAGAGAAAGAAGGGGGTGAGAGAAAGAAAGGGGGTAGAGGAGGAAAGAAGGGGGTGAGCGAGAGAGAAAGAAGGGGGTGAGCGAGAGAGAAAGAAGGGGGGTGAGCGAGAGAGAAAGAAGGGGGTGAGCGAGAGAGAAAGAAGGGGGTGAGCGAGAGAGAAGAAGGGGTGAGCGAGAGAGAAAGAAGGGGGTGAGCGAGAGAAGAAAAGAGGGGGTGAGCGAGAGAGAAAGAAAGGGGGTGAGCGAGAGAGAAAAGAAGGGGGTGAGCGAGAGAGAAAGAAGGGGGTGAGCGAGAGAGAAAGAAGGGGTGAGCGAGAGAGAAAGAAGGGGGTGAGCGAGAGAGAAGAAGGGGGTGAGCGAGAGAGAAAGAAGGGGGGTGAGCGAGAGAGAAAGAAGGGGTGAGCGAGAGAGAAAGAAGGGGGTGAGCGAGAGAGAAGAAGGGGTGAGCGAGAGAGAAAGAAGGGGTGAGCGAGAGAGAAAGAAGGGGTGAGCGAGAGAGAAAGAGGGGGTGAGCGAGAGAGAAAGAGGGGGTGAGCGAGAGAGAAAGAAGGGGGTGAGCGAGAGAGAAAGAAGGGGGTGAGCGAGAGAGAAAGAAGGGGGTGAGCGAGAGAGAAAGAAGGGGTGAGCGAGAGAGAAAGAAGGGGGTGAGAGAAAGAAGGGGTGAGCGAGAGAGAAAGAAGGGGTGAGCGAGAGAGAAAGAAGGGGTGAGCGAGAGAGAAAGAAGGGGTGAGCGAGAGAGAAAGAAGGGGTGAGCGAGAGAGAAAGAAGGGGTGAGCGAGAGAGAAAGAAGGGGTGAGAGAAAGAAGGGGTGAGCGAGAGAGAAAGAAGGGGTGAGCGAGAGAGAAAGAAGGGGGTGAGCGAGAGAGAAAGAGGGGGGTGAGCGAGAGAGAAAGAAGGGGGTGAGCGAGAGAGAAAGAAGGGGTGAGCGAGAGAGAAAGAAGGGGGTGAGCGAGAAAGAAGGGGTGAGCGAGAAAGAAAGAAGGGGGTGAGCGAGAGAGAAAGAAGGGGGTGAGCGAGAGAGAAAGAAGGGGGTGAGCGAGAGAGAAAGAAGGGGTGAGCGAGAGAGAAAGAAGGGGGTGAGCGAGAGAGAAAGAAGGGGGTGAGCGAGAGAGAAAGAAGGGGTGAGCGAGAGAGAAAGAAGGGGGTGAGCGAGAGAGAAAGAAGGGGTGAGCGAGAGAGAAAGAAGGGGGTGAGCGAGAGAGAAAGAAGGGGGTGAGCGAGAGAGAAAGAAGGGGGTGAGCGAGAGAGAAGAAGGGGGTGAGCGAGAGAGAAAGAAGGGGGTGAGCGAGAGAGAAAGAAGGGGGTGAGCGAGAGAGAAAGAAGGGGTGAGCGAGAGAGAAAGAAGGGGTGAGCGAGAGAGAAAGGGTAAATGAATAGCGAGCTGAACAGAGCTACATGGAGAGAATAGTCGAGTGTCCAACACACACACCTCCCAGCCCCTAGTTAAGGCATGGGATTACACCTCCCACGGAGTATCGATATCCGGGTAGAAAAAGCTCAATATTCCTAGAAAAATGTTATTGCTCCAATTCTGGGAAAGCACATTGGAATGTGACTCATTTCTCACACTCTAGACGTTCACACACACACACACAGAGGAAGAAATCACACACATAAACCCCTCCAAGTTTAAGGATGTGTCTGTTTACAGACTGAACATTAAGCAGTTACTAGAAAAATGACATTTAACCTCTTTGGCCCTTAGCCAAGTACTACTCTGTAGCAGGAACTAAGGACACAGCCTGATTAATGGCTAGTGAGAATAGCCTTAAAAAAGTTCTGCTTAATTCCAAATAAACAGTTAAAGTTCCCCTATTTGTAGTGGCTAGCCTATGTAGATCTGAAAGGTAAAAGCACATTGCAATATCAGTCAGAATATTGCTTCAATGGGCCTCCCGAGTGGCGCAGCGGTCTAAAGCACCGCATTGCTTGAGGAGTCACTACAGACCCGGGTTCGATCCCAGGCTGTGTCACAGCCAGCTGTGACCGGGAGACCCATGAGGCGGCGCACAATTGTCCCAGCATCATCCGGGTAAGGGGAGGGTTTAGCCGGTCGGGATTTCCTTGTCCCATCGCGCTCTAGCGACTCGTGGCGGACTGGGAACCTGCAAGCTAACTTTGGCTAGCTGGATGATGTTTCCTCCGACACATTGGTGCGGCTGGCTTCCAGTTTAAGCGAGCAGTGTCAAGAAGCAGTGCAGCTTGGCAAGGTCGTGTTTCGGAGGACGCATGGCTCTTGACCGTCGCCTCTGCCGAGTCCGTAAGGGAGTTGCAGCGATGGGACAAGACTAACTACAACTGGATATCACGAAATTGGGGACAAAAGGGCTAAAATAAATGAATAAAAAGTGTATTATTGCTTCACCTATCCAATACTTTCAGACAAGTGCCTAGGATTCAGGGCTAGGGGTTGATTTGAAAATGTGGCCTTAGTTTCTCGCTCTCAGATCACAGCAACTCACCAGCGGTTCAGCCATCACCACCTCAATCTTCTTCTCAGCCAGCACAGCAAACTCAGCCAACAGGCTCTTGATGACAAACTCCCCGGGCTTGAGTTCGGGGTCGATGGTGATGCTCGACATGGCGGCGACGTTTCGCTTCTCCCACGACAGGGGGGCCACGGAGGGGGCGCAGCGTCTACTCACACTGTTGACTGGGGCCGAGGCTGGAGGGAGAGAGAGAGGGGACAGGAGAGAGGGGACAGGTCAGAGAGACTGCGTAGAGAGAGCAGGCAGTGATTCTGAACACCATCACATGACTGGAGGTGAGGAGTCAGCTATAATCCAAACAGAGAGAGAGCAGTGGAGAGATGAAAGAGAGAAAAGTAACCTCAATATCAACCTAAACTCACACAGAGGAGCTATGCTAGTATGCCAGTGGGTGCTCAATGGAAGACAAAAAAAAACATCACACATTTTGATTAGCCTATAACCTATTGGTTCCTTGATTTCACTAGAAAAATGTACCGTCACCCAACTAACTGCAGGCTACGAGGACAGCACACATTCAACGTTGGGTAAAAAGGATGTAGCACTGGTCTCAGGCCTCACTGGACTACACCAAATCAAACCCAATGAGCTGACCAACTAAAAGCAACAATATACACTGAGTGTACAAAACATTAATAAGGCCTTCCTAATATTGAGATTCGCGCCCCCCCCCCTTTTGCACTCTGAACAGCCTCAATTTGTCAGGACATGGACTCTACAATGTGTTGAAAGCGTTCCACAGGGATGCTGGCCCATGTTGACTCCAATGCTTCCCACAGTTGTGTCAAGTTGGCTGGATGTTCTTTGGGTGGTGGACCATTCTTGATACACACAGGAAACTGTTGGAGGTGAAACACAGCAGCGTTGCAGTTCTTGACACAAACCAGAGCGCCTGGCACTTACTACCATAACCATCTTTTGTCTTGCCCATTCACCCTCAATGGTAGACACACACAATCCATGTCTCAAGGCTTAAAAATCCTTCTTTAACCGGTCTCCTCCCCTTCATCTACACTGATTGAAGTGGATTTAACAAGTGACATCAACAAGAGATCATAGTTTTCACCTGGTCAGGTCTCTTGTTCTTAATGTTTTGTACACTGTGTAAGCGCATGAGAAGTTAACACAGATGCAGATTCACCCCCCCTGCACCATTCCACAAACACAGTTATGTAAATATGAATATTAAAGAACCCAGCAGATTGGAGTGAAACTTCACACAAACTGTGCACAGAAGCGCTCAATATTTAGACAAGCTTCCTGTAACACGTTCCTAGAGGGGTCAGCATGGAAAGTAAACTCAGAGAGGAGTGTGTGTGAATGTGCGCCCTTATGTGAGGGCTGGTTGGTACCAGGGTTTCCGTTAGTCAAAAAAAGTGAAAGGCCGATAAACCTGCCGGCCAAAATGACAGGGAACCAAAAAAAATCCCATTGCAAAATAATGCTTTTTATTCATTCATGGAAATACCAGTCTAAGTAAATACATTTGACAGTCATACTTAACGGTCTATAGGTAAAATGCGCATAATTTAGTGGAATAAAAAAAATTGGCCTGTGTATTTTCATTAGCTGTTGGATAAATAAGATACACAATGACTATCAGACGCACCACAGCATCCAGAGCCTAATTTGAGCTGGATTTCTCCTGCAGCTCCTCAGCTGGTTGCCACTGGAGGGGGGGGGGGGGGGCTGCTTTTTAAAACCCGGTCATTGCGCAACAATTCTAAATGCAATGTTAAAATGAGTTTTGTTTCTCAACTGGAACTTGAAGCGCGTCTCCCATTCACCATTTAATTGTAGGCAACAGGCTATCAAGCGAGTCACCCACCACTTTACAATGTGAGCTGGAGGCAGTATGCATTTTCAAAATACTTAATTGTTTGAAACCTAAAACGTTTTATTTCATATTATGAGGCATGTCGTACCTTGCTACAAAGGAGCCTATAGGCACAATCTGACCATGGAAATGTAGAGGCAATGATTTTATAATTCTAATGTTATTGATCACATAGATCTATTTAGCAGATGTCATTGCGGGTGTAGTGAAACGCTTGTATAAAGACTTCATAGGTGTGAGTTAAGTTTGGGAAGGCTTACAATGTATCCTATCATTTCTACTGTTCTGCGTGCCAGTTATGATTTACATATGCTCATTTATCATAACAATATGAATTAAAATGATTTTTAAAAATGTAACTAATGCGAGATTACCAAACCCTTTGCCATATTGATATGCGTTATTCATTGGCGGCTAAAGAAATGAGCACATGGAACTCAGCCTATAGGCCAATGCAGCAGTAGGCCTATAATTGCCATTGCTCTTTCACACACTGAGGATTGGTGGTTATCTAGGGGGAGATTGTTGTAAAGAGTTCAATGTGAGGAACTACAGTTAATATATTATCATTTGTAATGGATGTATTATAATTCGTAATGGATGTAAAAAAAGACACACAAAAAAAAACACTTTCCTACATTTCTATGCAGCAGGCCAGAGAAACCAGATATTCTCATTGTCTTTTCTTTGAAGTGCTCAATGTTAGCAATCAACAAAATGGACAAATCTCTTAATTAAATGATGGTTATGAAATAAACCAAAACTTGTTTCATAAGTGTAGCAGGTTGTGGACTCCTCAAACAACGTTTCCACTCCAAGAATGGTAAATGACTAATTAATACATGCATTAACAGAAATGTATGTAACCAAATGACGGGGATTAACAGTACATTTAATACTGGTGTCATATGTAAATGGTGAATAAAAAATAAATGAATCAAAAGGGCAAAAACATTTGCACAATGAAACCATGAATGTGCAAGAATTGGTAGGAGACTGCTGAGCCAATCTAGAGAGAAACTCTATATCTTCACCACACACCCCTGCCCTTCTTGTCTCAACATTTTTAATTATACTCAAGACACATTATCTTCACACATATTTTAGATGCATTTCACTGGACAGACGCAACTCAATAATCAGCTAGGCCTATTGCCAAGGGCGCTGCCTAAATTGGCATAGGCCTACGGGCTTGTGATTTAAAATAAACCACAGAATTTTTCCGGAAATTTTCCATGCGAAGTTAAGCCCTGGAATTTGGGAAACTTTGCTTAAATTCATCAAAAAAAGTCAGCTTATAACAGTGAAATTTTTTTTGTGGGATACACATAAGGCAGTTCTAGGTCTTGTGGCATATTTTGGTTACACTATCCCCAATTCAAATGGAAGTGCAACCCTCAGCATGCACAGTGCATTCTTCCATCACATGTGCAGTGCACTCTACCATCACAGGTACAGCTGATTCTCAAGATCTTGCACACTAATGAGATGCTATTGAGCCCAAACTACTACACTGTCTGAGCCAAGGACTACATGCTTTCTGGTAAGTTTGATTACAATACTGGGTGGGGTGAAAATATTTTACATGACATACATGACTTTTTGCTAACTAGTAAATAGTAGCCTACAGCAAAGTGTGTTTAAATAATTTCTAACTTGTTAATTTCTGCTAGTTAGTTTTTGCTACCATGTTGGTTTTAGCTTGTTAAGCCTGCTAACTGAGGAGTGTTAATTCACCCGTTTCCATACATGTTTCATTTTAAAACATGTATCTTACAAAATGAGTTGTTTAATATAAACTGCTTCACTATTTAGCTGTACATGGAATTGTATTCTGTTTTTTTTGGGTTTTTTTTACACATTTTGTTGTAATCTTTACAGGAAAATGCCACGGGCATTATCGGATGTGTTGAGACATTTCACTGCAGCTAATGTAGATTTTGTACATTTCCAAATACTGTGCCAAATCATATGTGAAGAATGCAACAAAGATGCAGAATCATCTGGCCAAGTATATAAAGTTCCCTCAGCGCTCACAACAAGCTGACAAAAGTCCCTCTAATTCTATTCGAGGTGAAAATGACAGCAACAGCTAATGGTCCTCCTGGAATCAGAATTGTTTTTGACTCAATGGAGGAACTTAGTCAGAGAAATGCTGATGAAGGTGTTGCTCGAGCTGGTTCACCTCTGATGCTCACAGGCAATGTGTATTTAAGAGATTTCTGAATGTTCTTCGCCCAGCATAAACCCCTCCAACCAGACATGCTTTATCTACTCATTTTCTGGATGCAGAGTTCAACAGAGTCCAAGTGAAGGTCAAGCAAATCATAGAGAAAGCAGACTGTATTGCAATCATATCTGATGGGTGGTCGAATGGTCGTGGGAAAGGAATAATTAACTACATCTCCACCCCTCAACCAGTGTTCTACAAGCGCATAAACACAAGGGACAACAGACACACCGGTCTCTACATCGCAGATGAGCTGAAGGCAGTCATCAATTACCCTGGACCACAGAAGGTATTTGCACTGGTGACAGACAATGCTGCCAACATGAAGGCTGCTTGGTCTAAAGTGGAGGAGTCTTACCCTCACATCACACTCATTGGCTGTGCTGCTCATGCGTTAAATCTGCTCCTCAAGGACATCATGGCACTGAAAACAATGGATGAGAGCCAAGGAAATGGTTAGGTATGTGAAGGGTCATCAAGTTACAGCAGCAATCTACCTCACCAAGCAAAGTGAGAAGAATTAGAGCACCACATAGAAGCTGCCCAGCAACACCCGTTGGGGTGGTGTTGTCATTGTGAGTGACAGTCTCCTGGAGGGGAAGGAGTCTCTCCAAGAAATGGCCACATCACAGTCTGCTGATATGGAAAGTCCCATCAGGAGGATCCTCTTGATGGAGCTGTGGGGACAAAGTGTGTTGCTGGGCAGCTTCAATGTGGTGCTCTAATTCTTCTCGCTTTGCTTGGTGAGGTAGATTGCTGCTATAACTTGATGACCCTTCACATACCGAACCATTTCCTCCTGGATGATATATTTTGGGAGAGAGTGGTAAGCAGCCTGAAACTCCTGAAACCTATAGCAGTAGCCATTGCACGGATTGAGGGAGACAATGCCATCCTGTCTGATGTTCAGACTCTGCTTGCAGATGTAAGAGAAGAAATGTGTAGTGCCCTGCCCACTTCTCTGTTGCTCCAAGCAGAGGAAATTTCAGTTCTGAAATGCATCAAAAAGCGTGAAGACTTCTGCCTGAAGCCCATACACGATGCAGCATACATGTTGGACCCAAAGTATGCTGACAAGAGTATCCTGTCTGGTGCAGAGATCAACAAGGCCTATGGTGTCATCACTACTGTGTCTCGCCACCTTGGCCTGGCTGAGGGCAAGGTTCTTGGCAGTCTGGCGAAGTACACTTCCAAGCAAGGGCTTTGGGATGGAGATGCAATATGGCAGTCGTGCCAACACATCTCATCAGCCACCTGGTGGAAGGGACTGTGGATCTGAGGCTCTTTCCCCTTTTGCCATTATCATCCTCCAAATCCCACCGACATCAGCCGCCTCAGAGCGTAACTGGTCCTTGTTTGGGAACACACACACACACACACACACACCAAAGCACGTAACAGGCTGACCAATACAAGGTTTTAAAAAATTGGTGGCCACCCACGCAAATTTGAGGCTTTTTGAGCCTGACAACGAGCCATCCTCAACAAGGTTGGAAAGTGGCAGTGAAGATGAGACCTCAGAGTCTGATGTTCAAGAGGTGGACATTGAGGTCCAGGGAGAAGACAACCAAAGCTTTAGTTTCTAGAATATTATTTTACAGATGTTCAAAACGTTTTTGGGAGATGCGATGGATAATTTAATATTCCATTTCTTTTGTTGTTCAGTGAAATCATCCCATGTGAAGAGTCAACTCATTTACTTAAAATCTCAATTCGTAACTAAATGTTTATTTTTTATATCTAGAATTTAATAATTTGCAATTATGCATACTTATAAGGTCAAATGTTTATGTTTCTGTCTTCATATGATATGGTAAATATATCCAATGCAAAAAAGCATCTACATTTAAACGACATTAATTTGCATAAATTTCTGTTAATTCCCATGGAAAGTTTCAACCTCTGAATAATCCTCAAAATGTGCAACCCTAGGCTAAGTCATTCTTTCTGGTGAAGTATTTGAATTATTTAATTTATTTCTGTATACACAGGAGTCATTTTATAATTTTGGAAAACGTATTTCCATTTACTTCCCTATTGGATCCACCACTATGCCATTTCTCTCCTGTTCTATTGGTTTGCATATCAACTGTCTTTCAATGCCCAGACGCCAAAGGCACAATCCTAGTCATATTAGCAACCCATCCTAGTTGTTGCATCTTTAGATCTCTGTCACATATGGAACCGCTATCAGGGGAGTTGTTTAGAATTGTGCTTTCCCACAAAATTGCATTTTTTGCACATGTTTGAAAATGATGTTTTATTGGCTGCTTCATTACACGAGTTGCATGTTCTATTAAGATGCATTACCATAATATAAATGTGATTCTTGTCATTCTGAGCACTGTATGTGGACACCCCTAATGGTTTATGAACCCAATGCATATAGGTCCAGGAAATTAAAATCTTCTGAGTCACGAGCCATATTTTCCTAATGGAAACACTGGTTGGTACGTGCACACATTTAAATACTAAATATAGCCAATAGACATCGTGTGTGTGTGTGTGTGTGTGTGTGTGTGTGTGTGTGTGTCTGTCAGTCAGTTAAGCCTTCGTTTGATTTGTGTGCTGTTCCAGCCTGTTGGTTTCTCTAGAAACAGGTGAAAACACATGTGTGTACTTCTACAAGGGGCAGGAACCACATTATTCAAGCACAAAATCCTCTACTGTCTGCCAAACTATACAGAACCACACATACAGACACACCAGTCCAGGACTACTTCTACCAAACACAGTCAACCTTTAACACACAAGGTGGTTGCATACGCACCGCCCAAGCGGAGGGGAAAAAGCTTTTCTGACATTTATAGACACAGCAACCAACAGAGGGGCCCTGCTGCTGTACTAGGACACAGTCTGCCTGCCAGGACAGAGGGGACTCTGGGACAGAGGGGACTCTGGGACGGACGGCCAATGGTCAGCTGACTCCCAACCTCCCTCCAAGGAAACGCCTCACTGTTTCTTCCTGATTACCATGGGAACACTGGTGTGTTGCCCAAACTTCAAAACAATAGTATGGAGTAAACCAGCGCACAGTAAAAATTAATGAGTTTTTCAGAAGAGAAGGAAACATGTTCACACCCAGCAACTCCCCCATTCAAACCCTACTGAACAAACAGACAGACACACACAGTTTAACTCATAGGTTACATGAATGGGCCCTAACAGAATCTTTTGCGTTTCAGAGTTGTGTGGCTTTAGCCTATACATTAGTGTTGGGGAGCATTACAGCCCTCCCATTTACAAAAAATAAAATAAATCAGCAGCCACACAAGTTAGTCTACTGTTACTGTAGCCAGCCGCAGTCACAAAGAGCTGGAGGTGGCACCCTTACTTGCAGACTTAACATAAATCGGACATTTCCAATGGTTCAGCAGCCGCAGCAGAATCGCCGCCTAGCAGCACAGTCATGCTGCTTTATGTAAAAGAGCTCGGGGAGTCAGGGACAGTGTTCGGGTTAATGAGGGTACAATATTGGGGAGTGTCAGCTGAGAGTTGTTCAAATGTTGTTCTGCAGCAAAGAGAGCCTTTGAAACAGTCCCACTTTGTTTACTGTGCTCCACACCAACACCCTCTTTCTCCCCTGATGACGTCACATAGCCAACTCACTACAGGCCTGTGCTCTCAGCCTCCCTTTCCCTCCTCCCCTTGCCCTTTTCCAGTGTCCCCCCTCCCTCCTCTCCTCGTTCCCTTACCTCTCCCATACCGTTCCCTCATCCTCACCTCGTTCCCTCACCCTCACCTCGTTCCTTCTCCTCTCACCGCTCCCCCCTCCTCTCCCCCCCCCTCGCTCCCTCCACCTCACCGCCTCTCCCATCCCCTCCAACCCTCCCCCTCTTTCCCTCTCTAACCCCCTTCCCTCTCTCCCTCACCTCGCTCCCTCCCTCGCTACCTCCCTCACCCCTTCGCTACCGCACCCCCTCCAACCCACCGCTCCCTCTCCAACCCACCGCTCCCTCGCCCCCTCCCACTTGCTCCCTCTCCCCCTCTTTGCTCCCTCCCTCCTCACTCCCCCGCTCCCTCCCTCCTCACTCCCCCACTCCCTCTCCACCTCCTCGCTCCCTCCCTCCTCGCTCGCTCCCTCCCTCCCTCCCCCTCCTCCTCGCTCCCCCCACCCACCCTTCCCCTCTCACCCCCGCTTTCCCTCTCTGCTACCCTCTTCCCCTCCCCAACTCCTTCCCCCCGTCCCTCTCCCCCTGTCCCGGGCCGGCTGGGCTGCTGACTGCCTGGCTCACAGAAATGAGAAACCCAACATTGTTTGTACTTTTCCACTCAACAACAGAGTGAAGAAAAAATGCAAACCATCCAATTCCTTTCCCTGGCCAAGTCTCTGCCTCGCTCATTTGTGACGTGCAACACCTCCCTCCCTCCCTCTCCCAACTGACCCGATTGCACATGTTCACAAACACTCCATAAACCTGTGAGCTGCTTCCACTTGCTGTCTGGCCTGTCATTATACTGATTTACTACTGTACTGACTCACCCAACACCCCATTTCACATTCAAATCGCAATGCAAACGCATAGTATGACCTTGTGATGGCAAGTAAATGACCAAGCCCTTCAGAGAGAGCTTTGTGATCTTTCCAAGAAGAGGACTTTCTAGGTGAGAAGAGGACTTCCGAATGGTAAGTATCTACAAGACTAATAGTGATTACTCTTGCAGATAAAAGTCCTCGAGGCAGGCTACTGCAAGCCCTCCAGGCAGAGCTAGTCTAGTAGCTACTGTGTTGAGTGGAGATGAACCAGGCCACATATGCTCCATGCTCATCATGCATAGCGTGCCAGAGGTCCACTGTGAGACCTGCAATTAAAAGAGCACCCAGCGGGATTATACAAGTATTAGAGCCAGCGACTCCACCTAGTCACTTTAAAAATAGAGCCCTGCCCAAGGCCCTCACTTCCGCTCCCAGGACAACCAGGGACAATCGAACACGCACTATGTGTATGTGTTTGCACATACAGAACACTGTTGTAGTGCTGAAGCGCTATTCTAGAAATGTGTCTGGACACGTCCAGGTTCCAATGCGTTTGGACTGGCCTCCTTTAGGTCCAAATAATCCCATAGACAATTCAGAGACAACACTGTATTACTCAGATCACGCATGCAATGTAGTAAAACAAATGCATTCCCAGTGTTTAAAGGGGACGTGGATAACCCTGGTGTAACAAGCAGACTAAGGCGTGATTGCACACCTGTCAGTTCACTGCCGAGCATGATGATCACAGAGCCACCTTGTTATAATGAGTGTTTTGGCTGAAGACTTGTGACTGCAGAGGATCTGAACTGAGGACAGGCTGAACTGAGGACAGGGCAAATCCTGGGACATTAAATATAGGGGGAAACAGAAGGAAAGCGGGAGAGAGAGCGGGAGAAAAGCGTTTTGGCAGGGTGGCATAGTGACAGTTGCTGAAACTAAGCCTTAATCGTCATTGTTCTAAGTGAGAGGCCCAATGGAGAGTTGGCAGCCAACACAGAGGGGGAACAGAGGGGTGAAGGGGCATTCTTTAGGAAACAACATGTTTACCCAACGGTCACCTTGCATTTCTACTGAGCCATTACGAGGAGCCAGCTAGCTACTGTAACAGACTGAATAACAGACCGTTAGTTTCATATTACCGTTTAGTCTGGTTTACAATTAGGGTTCTAGTAGCAGTTTGACAATTGAAAATAAAGCACCGCTCATTGTGCTTGCAACACATTAAAGGTGATTTATGGTTATTCCAGCGTCTCCATTGGCCGCACAGCATTTCGCTACAACCGCACTAACACCTGCTGAATATGTGTGACACCAATAACATTTGATGTACTGCGATTCGGCCTCCGCAGAAGTCAGGGCATGCATGCTTCTTGTGCTTCGCAGAGCTGTTGTGAAGGAAGTTGTCAAGGAAGTGAGTTTGTGTTGATACAGGACGTACCGTCGCCCCCCCCCACCTACCGTCAACTAAATCATGTCAACGCTGAGCTTTACGGAGCCCTCCGCATTGTGACAACACTTGGGAGGCGCACGGCGATGCAGTACAGAGCTTGATTTGGCCTCCGGAGGCTCTGCAATTGAGTCACACTCTCAGTACGGGTGGATTGTGAAGTTCCTCAAAGCTAACGAACACACTACAGATGATCATTTGATCAAAAAACACTTATCAAAATGATTTAAAAAACTGGGCCACTTAGGTCTTGAGGAAATATAACGAGAGATATTAAAATGAGACAAAGCCAGAATAGGCTTAGTCATAGTCTAATGGGTCACTGCTCAAGAAAAGTGACCTGACCAGTATTCTCACTGTGCGGATTTCTTCATAATCAAAGAAACAGATGCACTGAGGGAGGCAAACAAGCACAGCTTCAGTAGTGACCCTTACTGTAACTAACTTCCCAGTAGAGATGAGGACCATGGGTAAGGTCAATAGGATGGTGCACAGGCCCTCCGATGTGATCTGTATACCAGTCGAATAATGAGAGTCAACGAGAAGACGGATCAATGAGGAAACATTAGCCATCCCAGAGGATGATGGAGGGGGAGAGAGACACGGACAGACAGACGACAGAGCAAAAGACAGAGAGCTCGTGCAGACACATTTACCCACACAACAAGCACCTGGCGCCCTCACAGAGACACTCAGGGGAGAGGACTTCCCGTCTGTGTGCGTCTGTAATCCGAGTCTGTATCTGCAGATGCTCATCAGAGCAACAGGTCCCGAGGGACAAAGAGCAGCCAACCAGTAGAGAGGTCAGGACGAGAGAGAGAGAGGGGGGAGAATGGGAACGCTCACTCCTCTCCTACCCGCACACAGACCAAACTAGACCGGGCACAGCTGGACCAAACATTTCCCCCATCTGTCTACCACCTAGACCCCCCCCCCCTTTCTGCTCAGATTAAACCATTGATGCGAATGTCCAAGAGAATAAGCAGTCTTAATGGCTGTGTGTGATATAGATGGATGAGCGTGTTGTTTGCTAGGTATGGTACGGAAACGTCGGGTGTGCGCTTCCGAAGGGCTCTGTGACGAGGATACTCACAGCTGCCGCTCCACGACTTCAGCAGAGACTTGATACTGATCTCAAAGAAGAGCGAATCCTGCAGGCTCAGCATGACGCCAGCGAGGGCTGTTACCAAAGACCGGTCCTGTTAACGTTATCCTCCAAAACACAGACTGGAAACTCCAACCTCGCTGGCCCAAAAATACACACTTCCTCTTCCCCCAAAACACAGACACACCTCTCCTCCTAACAGACAGGAGCCCAGTTCTACCCTCCAGAGGAGCTGGTTATAGGAGTCATGGTGAACATCAGAACAGACCAGTCAGCCGCTGTTTGCAGAGAAGCCCATAGGGAAGTGTCAGGCGGTTGGTTAGCTGGGTTCAGTGGAAAGTACAACCACCCAGAGAGACACGGAGAGAGGAGAGTGTGAGGATCTTTAGAGCTGCATTCCATCCAAAACGCCCGCTCGCTAGCCAATCCACAGAGTCCCTCACCACGCTCCCAGCACAGACAACACGGAGGTGAATGAATACCGTAGGAAAATAAATAAATAAAACAACTTTCCTCCCGGTGTTAGAGAGGAATGGGAAGTGGAGCAGCACGCTGAAAAAAAAAGACTTGTCTCGGCGGAGCACAGCAATATTCCCTCTCCTCTTCCTGTGTCGAGTCCAAGCCTGCTACTGCTAGCACTGTCAGCTATTCTCCCCCCGTCGCGCTCTCCCTCTCCATTCGCTTGCGGACAACCCCTCCCCTCCACTAGCTCTTGTTCGCTCACTGATGCTTGCTGACGCACTCCCTCTCCCTCTAGAGGGTTAGTTTCAATAGCTGGGTGAGGGGAGGTGTGGGGGGGGTAGAGGTGATGTCATCAAAATGCTGCGAGTGTTCCTTGGCTGTGGTCCAGCGCTGCTGGCCTATCAAAACTACACTTCCTGTTCTCTCCACAGTAATACTGATGCGTCATCCCCGACTGCAGTATGAGGAAGAAAAAGAGGGATTGAAAAAGCCGGGGGGTTGGGGGGGACTGGAGGGAGGCGGAGGACACACCAGAGCAGCATAAAAACCAAAATTAAAACACTATTCAAACTCCATTCAGCACTTTTCCAACAAAAACAGGAAATTATTTTCTTTAAATACAAAAAAAAATTCCACCTATAAAAAAGTATTTCACACACACCAACACAGAGTAGCCTAGAGTATGCTGCTGAACATGAGACTCCATATTGGGGGGGGGGTTTCACCTTTCACCTGCCTGGGGCCCAGAACATGGCACGCTGCAGCCCTCACTCACAGAGCATGGCATGATGGGTAGAAGGATACTTAATCCGTTTGGGTCAACAACAAACTGACACACCCATAAGAGTCATAGGATTACATCATAGTTTTTGTCCAGCAACAGCCATCAGACACAAAGAAACGCACACACATCGTTGGCGACACACACCCCATTGTGTGTTTGTGTCTCTTTTTAAACCCTGGCTGCAGACTGAAATAGAGCCACATGACATCAACTGATTTGTGGTCATACACAGTACTACATTTTGTTCACAAAACACTTCAGGGAGAACAGATATACAAGATGAACACTAACAAAATATCCGTTTTTCCTCCGTTTGTAGCGCAACCTCTCCACTTTTCTCTTTCTCAGTCGCTCTCACCATCACATGACTGTCTCTCACAACATAAGTTATGCAAAACCAAGCAGGGCTCTGCATTGTAAACAAACTCTCCACAAAGAGCTGCATTGTCACACCCTGCCCGCCCTGCAGTATTGTCACTGGGCATTCAGGAGCCTTATGATGGAGCAGTACTGAAATAGTTTAGCCATTTAAAACAAATACAGTAGAAAGGAGAGGGAGTAGTGTGTTCATTGCTGTCGGTGATTGGCCACATGTTAACTAGCGTTAACGCAATGACTGGAGGTCTATAGTAACTGCAAGTAGATACCGTAGGCTTGGTCATTGCGCTAATACCAGTTAGCATTGGCTCACGAAACTACCTATAACTTCCTTCATACTGGATGCAGAGACCTAAAAATTGTATCCATGAGTTAAATCAGACTCTGGGAAAGTAGATAAATGGCTTCATTGCCAAAATCCCAAAGTATCCCTTTAATGGATTTGAACTTCTTTGGGATAGCGGGTGGTATTTTGACGTCCGGATGAAAAGCGTGCCCAAAGTAAACTGCCTGCTTCTCAGACCCAGAAGCTAGGATATGCATATAATTGGTAGATTTGGATAGAAAACACTATAGTTTCTAACACTGTTAAAATAATGTCTGTGAGTATAACAGAACTGAAATGGCAGGCGAAACCCCGAGGACAAACCATCAAAAAAATAATAATAAAATAAAATAAAAAATAAATAAAAATCAGCATACCACTGATTTCAATGCCTGGCACTTTTATAATAGGGCGAAATCATCCCCGATTGCAGTTCCTAGGGCTTCCACTAGATGTCAACTGTCTTTAGAAAGAGTTTCAGGCTGTTTTTTGGAAAAATGAAGGTGAAGTTGTAGTTTTTCTAAGCGGCTCCCATTTTGGCTGTAGTGTTTCCAAGCGCATGGCCGAGAGAGCACGTTCTTTTTGTTTATCTCCGGTAAAGACTAACGATTCTCTGTCTTAAATTGTATTGTTTATTTGCGTATAAGGGTACCTAACGTTTGATTATAAACGTTGATTGACTTGTTTGGATAAGTTTATTGGTAATGTTTGGGATTTATTTTGTATGCATTTTGAAGGAGGGAAACCGAGTGGATTATTGACTGAAGCGCGCCAGCTAAACTGAGTTTTTATGGATATAAAGAAGGAATTTATCAAACCAAAAAAGACCATTTGTAATGTAACTGGGACATTTGAGTGCCAACAGAAGATCTTCAAAGATAAGGCATATATTATATCGTTATTTCTGACTTTCGTGTCACAACTCCCTGGTTGAAAATGATTTGCTATGCATTTGTGTGCTGGATGCTCTACTCAGATAATCGCATGGTTTCCTTTCACCATAAAGCCTTTTTGAAATCTGACACCTTGGCTGGATTAACAACAATAATTTTGATGTATTGCACTTGTGATTTCATGAAAGTTTAATATTTATAGTAATTTAATTTGAATTTGGCGCTCTGCCATTTCACCGGATGTTGGTCAGGTGGGACGCTACCGTCCCGCGTATCCATAAGAAGTTAACTTCTTTGGGATAGAGGGCAGTATTTTCACGTCCGGATGAAAAGCGTGCCCAAATTAAACTGCCTGTTTCTCAGGCCCAGAAGCTAGGATATTCATATAATTGGTAGATTTGGATAGAAAACACTGAAGTTTCTAAAACTATTTGAATGATGTCTGTGAGTATAACAGAACTTATTTGTCAGGCAAAATCCCGAGGACAAACCAACCTGGATTTTAAAAATAATACAAAAAAAAAATATATGAGGTCACTCTTTTCAATGGGTTTTCTTTGGGAACCAAGACTTCTAAGGCAGTTGCTTGCAGTTCCTATCACTTCCACTGGATGTCAACAGTCTTTAGAGAAATTGGTTGATGTTTTTCCTTTGTGTAATGAAGAAGTACGCCTGTTCAGAATGAGGCTCGAGGGAAGTGTACTGTTTGATAGAGGCGCGTGACCAGAAAGCACGCTCCACATTGTTTTCCTCTGGTATTGAACGCGGTTTATCCCGTCTTAAATTTTAGCGATTATTTACGTTAAAAAATACCTAAAGTTGTTTTAGGAAAGTTGTTTGAAATGTTTGGACAAAGATTACAGGTAACTTATGAGATATTTTGTAGTCATGTGGCGCGAGTTGGAACCGGTGTTTTTCTGGATCAAAAGCGCCAAATAAATTGACATTTTGGATATATAACGTCGTAATTAGTTGAACAAAAGGACCATTTGTGATGGTTATGGGACATATTGGAGTGCCAACAGAAGAAGCTCTTCAAAGGTAAGGCATGCATTATATATGTTATTTCTGACTTTTGTGTTGTGCCTGGTGGGTTGAATTCTGATTGTTTGTTTGGGATGCTGTCCTCAGATAATAGCATGGTTTGCTTTTGCCGTAAAGCCTTTTTGAAAATCGGACACTGTGGTTGGATTAACAGAGAGGTTAAAAGGGTACTTTGGGATTTGAGGAATTTTAATTATGAGATTTCTGTTGTTTGAATTTGGCGCCCCACAATATCACTGGCTGTTGTCGAGGTGGGACACTAGCGTCCCACATATCCCAGAGAGGTTAAAAGGATACTTTGGGATTTTGGCAACGTCTACTTCCCCAGAGTCATATGAACTTGTGGATACCATTTTTAGGTCTCTGTGTTCAGTATCAAGGAAGTTAGAGGTAGTTTCGCGAGCCAATGCTAACTAGCGTTATCGCACTGAATAGAAGTCTATGGGTATCTGCCAGCATGCTCATTTGACAGTGGGGAAGTAGATAATCCTCATTGCTAAAATTCATTGCTAAAATTCAGTAGTATCCCTTTAACACACACACACACACACACCCCTCACCTACCCATGGCTCAAAAATATATATATATATATATTTTTTTTTTTTTCTTTTTTTTAACCTTTATTTAAAAAGGCAAATCAGTTCAGAACAAATTCTTATTTACAATGACGGCCTACCCCGGACAACTCTGGGCCAATTGTGCACTGCCCAATGGGACTCCCAATCACGGCCGGTTGTGATACAGTCTGGAATCGAACCAGGGTCTGTAATGACACCTCTTGCACTGAGATGCTGTGCCTCAGACCGCTGCGCCACAGACCGCTGCGCCACTCGGGAGCCCATATCAGAGAGAGCACTGTTTAGAGTAAACACTGTTCATATCTTCAGGAACGCAGTACAACAGTATCAGCTCTCTCAGGTTAGATCAAACAGTACTCTGTCCAAAGCAGAACAGGATATCATCAAAGAGCACTGGGCCCCCAACAAGAATGTCAACAATGGAACTAAGCTATGCATACCTCCACATTTTGGCAATTTGTTTTGATGATATAGGCCCATCTGTACTAGCGCTCAAGGCTCAATTGAAAAAGAACATGGCAGGCCAGGTAGAGGCAGATGTCCAATGGGAGGAGTGACAGTGGCTGATTGACAGCTGGCCATCCTGACTGGCTCCAGACATTACTGGGCAGGGGGAGTTCCTCCTATAAGGCCACAGTGAGGACGGAAGATACATTTCCTGTCCACAGTGTTCTGCACAAAGTAGGGGGGAAAGAACAACAATTGATAGGAGCTGTAATCTACTGCAGAGTTCTGTCATACTATCCAGGTCTGTGCCCAAACAATTCGAGCTTCTACTTCTAAAAATCCACCTTTCCAGAAACAAGTGTCTCACCGTTGCCGCTTGTTATAGACCCCCCTCAGCCCCCAGCTGTGCCCTGGACACCATATGTGAATTGATTGCCTGCCCCATCTATCTTCAGAGTTCATACTGTTAGGTGACCTAAACTGGGATATGCTTAACACCCCTGCCGTCCTACAATCTAAACTAGATGCCCTCAATCTCACACAAATTATCAAGGAATCTACCAGGTACAACCCTAAATCCATAACCATGGGCACCCTCTTAGATATCATCCTGACCAACTTTCCCTCTAAATACACCTCTGCTGTCTACAACCAGGATCTCAGCGATCACTGCCTCATTGCCTGCATCCGTAATGGGTCTGCGGTCAAACGACCACCCCTCATCACTGTCAAACGCTCCCTAAAACACTTCTGCGAGCAGGCCTTTCTATTGACCTCATCCCCAGTAGAGGATGCCTGGTTGCTCTTTAAAAGTGCTTTCCTCACCATCTTAAATAAGCATGTCCCATTCAAAAAAATTAGAACTAAGAACAGATGGTTCACTCCCAGACTTGACTGCCCTTGACCAGCACAAAAACATCCTGTGGCGTACTGCATTAGCATCAAATAGCCCCCGCGATATGCAACATTTCAGGGAAGTCAGGAACCAATATACACAGTCAGTTAGGAAAGCAAAGGCTAGCTTTTTCAAACAGAAATTTGCATCCTGTAGCACTAATTCCAAAAGGTTTTGGGACACTGAAGTCCATGGAGAATAAGAGCACTTCCTCCAAGCTGCCCACTGCACTGAGGCTAGGAAATACTGTCACCACTGACAAATCTACAATTTCAATAAGCATTTTTCTACGTCTGGCCATGCTTTCGACCAGGCTACCCCTACCCCGGCCAACAGCTCTGCACCCCCTGCAGCAACTTGCCCAAGCCTCCCCATTTCTCCTTCACCCAAATCCAGATAGCTGATGTTCTGAAAGAGTTGCAAAATCTGGATCCCTACAAATCAGCTTGGCTAGCCAATCTGGAACCTCTTTCTAAAATTATCCGCCGAAATTGTTGCAACCCCTGTTACTAGCCTCTCTTTCGTATCGTCTGAGATCCCCAAAGATTGGAAAGCTGCCACAGTCATCCCCCTCTTCAAAGGGTGAGACACTCTAGACCCAAACTGTTATAGACCTATATCCATCCTGCACTACCTTTCTAAAATCTTCTAAAACGAAGTTAACAAAACAGATCACCGACCATTTCGAATCCCACCGTACCTTCTCCGCTATGCAATCTGGTTTCCCAGCTGGTCATGGGTGCACCTCAGCCATGCTCAAGGTCCTAACCGCCATCGATGAGACAGTACTGTGCAGCCGTATTCATCAACCTGGCCAAGGCTTTCGACTCTGTCAATCACCACATTCTTATCGGCAGACTCAATAGCCTTGGTTTCTCAAATGACTGCCTTGCCTGGTTCACCAACTACTTCTCAGACAGAGGTCAGTGTATCAAATCAAAGGGCCTGTTGTCCGGACCTCTGGCAGTCTATGGGGGTGCCACAGGGTTCAATTCTCGGGCCGACTCTTTTTTCTGTATATATCAATGATGTCGCTCTTGCTGCTGGTGATTCTCTGATCCACCTCTACGCAGACGACACCATTCTGTATACTTCTGGCCCTTCTTTGGACCCTGTGTTAACAAACCTCCAAACGAGCTTCAATGCCATACAACACTCCTGTGGCCTCCAACTGCTTTTAAATGCTAGTAAAACTAAATGCATGCTCTTCAACCGATTGCTGCCCGCACCCGCCCAGCATCACTACTCTGGACAGTTCTGACTCAGAATATGTGGACAATTACAAATACCCAGGTGTCTGGTTAGACTGTAAACTCTCCTTCCAGACTCATATTAAGCATCTCCAATCCAAAATTAAATCTAGAATCGGCTTCCTATTTCGCAATAAAGCCTCCTTCACTCATGCTGCCAAACCGATCCTTGACTTTGGCGATGTCATTTACAAAATAGCCTCCAACACTCTACTCGGCAAATTGGATGTAGTCTATCACAGTGTCATCCGTTTTGTCACCAAAGCCCCATATACTACCCACCACTGCAACATGTATGCTCTCGTTGGCTTGCCCATATATATATATATATTAGTTCGTTGCCAAACCCACTGGCTCCAGGTCATATAGAAGTCTTTGCTAGGTAAAGCCCCACCTTATCTCAGCTCACTGGTCACCATAGCAACACCCACCCGTAGCACACGCTCCAGCAGGTATATTTCACTGGTCATCCCCAAAGCCAACACTTCCTTTGGCTACCTTTCCTTCCAGTTCTCTGCTGCCAATGACAAACAAATTGCTTTAGCTGGAGACTTATATCTCCCTCTCTAACTTTAAGCATCAGCTGTCAGAGCAGCTTACCGATCACTGTACCTGTACACAGCCAATCTGTAAATAGCATACCCAACTACCTCATCCCCACATTGTTATTTATCTTCTTGCTCTTTTGCACCCCAGTAATTACTTGCACATCATCATCTGCACATCTATCACTCCAGTGTTAATGCTAAATTGTAATTATTTTGCCTCTGTGGCCTATTTATTCCCTTACCACCCTACTCTTCTACATTTGCACACACTGCACATAGATTTTATCTATTGTGTTATTGACTGTACGTTTGTTTATTCCATGTGTAACTCTGTTGTTTGTCGCACTGCTTTGCTTTATCTTGGCCAGGTCGCAGTTGTAAATGAGAACTTGTTCTCAACTGGCCTACTTGGTTAAATAAATGTCAAATTAAAATATAAAAAAGAATCCTGTACACGTCTACCGTCCTCCTCCTAATGCCTCACAATGCTATCAACATTACATTTAGCGCCATAACACTACGTCAAGGTGAGAGGCAAGGTTGGTTCTAATAGATTTTGTTTCAACTCTGATCGCTAAGCAGCTAGCTGAGCATCTTCAATCATTTTTTAACATGTTAATAACATGTCTAATAACGCGCACTAGAAGCTCCCATCCATAACCATTCACTTTCCATCCAGAACCACCACCACCTCCTTCACGCCACTTCACCATATCCCGTCTTTCACCTCACTTGACCCAGCTTCCCCAGATTTGACTATCAAATCCACAGAGCTGAGTCAGGGGAGAGTTACTTTAAGGTCACCACAGCACAGCACAATGAGTCCCTCCCTACGGATAGAAGCACAGAGCTGCTGTCGGCCAGCCAATTTGGAATTAAACCTCCTCACAAACACACGTAGCCCCTCACTCTCGGCAATTTCATTCCTCATGTGATGGGTCAGTTATTTGAGAGTCTGAGTGTTCATAAAACGATTTGTCCCCTCTGCTATGAGAGTTTTCCCATAGGAGTTGCAGACCAGGCTCTGTGCTGGCTGGCTCGGTAATACTATTTTACTGTTACTGCCTTTTGGGTTAGCAGTACTGCTCCCTGTACGCAGCCCGATTACAAAACTGGTGCTAGATGTCTGTACCAGCATCATCATGGAGGTCAAAGACACCAGTTGAGAAAGAGGTACTAGGCTACAACATGTGTATCAAGAGTCAGCCAATAACCCCATCCCTAACACACACACACACACACACACCTCCACATTATAAAGTACCCCACATACACACAAAAACATCTGCGTTTAGTCACATTCACGAACACACCGGGCACCCTTTAACCAAATACGTATCAGATAATTCCCTGGAATCAGGTTGCAGCACATCCACCACAGGGGTGATGTCATTGTGTGCTTCAATGACCAATAACAGAGAGCGAAAGAGAGCACCACCTCAAAAGTCAATGCAGGAAGGGCAGGCCATGGCAGACTAGAGAGACCGAGGACATGACACTGAATCATGTGGGAAGGGTGTGTGAGGGAGGTCCCAAACTGCAGAAAGAGCAGCTTCAAAAACATTCAAAATGTTTCCTTGATTCTTTAGGCTACGCCATAAACCACAGTAATCATCATCATCATCATCATCATCATGCACCCCATCCATTAGACGAGACATTACCACCGTCATCAACATAAAAGTAGTGTGTTCTTGTCTAATACAGCGGAAGGCAGTGTCCTGGTTGAATAGAACCTGGATTCATTCAGGTTTTTCATTCTCAGAGGGAAAATTAGGGAGGGAAATTCATCTAGAGACCACAAACATGTTCCACACAGGAAAGTCCCGGAGAAGGGGAGGGGTAACTTCCAAACCTGGCAAAGTGCTACCCGTTCACCTTCCACCATGTGCGTGTCATGGATCCATTTCTGTACAACTCAGCAACTTTGTCAAATCTAACCTGAATAGAGGCGCCTCATTGCCCTAGAATAGGAATGTCAGTAGTAACAGCGTGGAGTTCAGAGTAACACTCATACCTTCACCCAGCTGCTACAGTAAAAAGCTTTTTGTGTCGTCTCGTAGACATGTAAGCTCTCCCTCAAACTGGGGTCAGAACTGGTGTGTCCTGGTGCGTCTGAGGGGAAAACAGAGTGGGCCTGTATTTCGGTGTAGCAAGCTGTCAGTGTGGACTAGCTGTAAAGCTCTCATAGGGAGAATTGGTTGATTTGTTGATTCAGCCATGTTTCAGGGAGGAGCAAACAGAGAGCGAGCTTGTTCTGACAGGCAGGGCTGAGCACAAAGCCATGCTGATCGACTGACGAGTCATCACCCTGCGGACGATGGAAAGAGGCTGGTGAACTCACACACACACACACACACACACACACGAGAGGCCTGTTGAGTGCTTACTATAAAACAGATGCATTTGGTCCTCCATTTTGAAGCCAACAGTAAATTATTTTGTGTGTATTTAATGGCCTTTCAGAAACAAAACAAACCATGTTAGAGATCCATTCCAAGCCATTAAACTCAGAAGCTACCGTATCATAGAGCATTAAAAATATATTTAAGCCAAAAAAAATGTAATAACAGCAACTCAAGTTCCATTTCAGCATACAATATAACACCGCTCAGTGACTTTGTGATAGAATATTCCACCGTCCTGCTAACTTTCATTGTGCCCTTTCACAGAGTTCTCCGTCTGTAATACCTTGTGGTCATAGCGGTATGAGCATGCTCAATGTGAAATTTTTATTTAACTAGGCAAGTCAGTTAAGAACAAATTCTTATTTACAATGACGGCCTACCCCGGTCAAACCCGGACAACGCTGGGTCAGTTGTGCGCCGCCCTATGGGACTCCCAATCACGGCCGGATGTGAAACAGCCTGGATTCAAACCAGGTACTGTAATGATGCCTCTTGCACTGAGATGCAGTGCCTTATTCTGTGCCACTTTGGAGCCCAGAATTGTCAATGTCCCAGATCGCTCACTACCACACAAATGTTAACTCTTTCACACACACACAAGACACAAAAGCCTTACTTTACCTGGAGGTACTGATGTGGCAATAACAGAACAAACCCTCCACCCTCAATGACCCTATAGGCTACTGTGTTTCATGTGATGGCGTCTCATTGGAATCACGTTAGAAAGTTATTGCAGCTGATGACGTTATCGGTTTACCATGTACTAGGCCAAGATAAAACAAAAGTCAGCAAGTTGATTGATTTGACTCTGCTCAACAGCACAGCACCTCAAGTGCATACGACAACAGAGTTAAACATAAATGCAAAACTCTGTAGTCTTGATAAGTTAAGTCAGTCATTCATTGTAAGAGGAGGCTTCTTAGTCTGTCAGTACCTTTGATGCGGTTGGTCCGGTTGGAGCGGACGGGCCTGGTGGTGGAGGTACTCACCAGACCCTCCTGGTCCTCCTCGATGGTCTGGCCCATGGCCAGCAGGCCCAGGCGCTTCATCCTCAGCAGACGGGGGCCTGTCTCCCGGGGCAACCCTCCCCCAGACTCCAATGCCCCCCCGTCCCACGATATGGCGGCCGGGACCAGACTCCTTAGGAACTCCATGTCTGTCTGTATTCACGCTAACTCACTCAGTCCAGCATCCAGTCCAAATCCACAGTCAGTCACTCTGCACCATCTTCCCCCACAAAACTACCTGGCTGTTTACCACTAACAGCCAGGGTTACAGCCACTATGTCTGCCTGCTGCTTAGCACTGTACAGTCAGTGATATCGTAGACTACGATAGTCAACAACAGACAGCCCATTAGAAGAATGAAGAGACACAACCTGGCCTATTGAAACTCAGTCTGTTGTATCCCCCTACAGCGAAGAGTCGGAATGGGAGAAACTTCCTGCGCAGCCAGAAACAGTACCTGTCTGCTCAGAGGGAGAAGGCAAACAGACATCACACTCCAGCAGTGATGTAATCAGGAGTGGGTGGAGCCAGGCCAGGTTGGTTGCCAGGCCCTATCAGGGGCAGGACCAGAACATGTTCCACAGGAGATAACGCACGCCTGGGCCCACAGCCAATCAAAACAGAGACAACACCCTGGCCTACCTCTCTTGGAAGAGTGAGCGAGAAGGAAGAGACCAGTCTTGGTGGGGAATTAGTGAGAAGTGGAAGGGGTGTGTAAAACAGAAGTGGCAGATCAGAGACAGACTGGATGTTCTGGCGCTCACTTCTCTTAGGCGGCTTTTATTTACAATATTAACAGGTGCAGGACGATAAACTTAGTACAGAAAATAAAAACAGGACGTTGACAAAGAATAAATCTCAGATATTCTTGGTATAAACTATTCTGGCAACAACTCTTTACCCATTACAAAACTCAGGTATGGCTCTACTCTAGCCAACCTGTTACCTGCCCAGCCTGCTCTCCCCTAGGAAAAGGCCAACTGAACACCTAAGTACTCCTTCCAGGAACTCCCTTCAGCTAGGAACGTTCCATCATTATAGCCCCGAAACACATTTCTACCATAAATGCCTAATTTCCCATGGACATATAACACCATAAAAACAACAGTTTTAAATAAACCCACATTTGAATAACTATTTATTTAATACACCTTCATGAAGTACTTTCCCACTGGGATAATTCATCACTTTAGTTGTTCCCATAAACCAATAAAAATGTTCCTCTGACTCGTAGACTAGTTTGCGTAATGCACACCGGCACTTCAACAAGAAACAGCGCGACGCTTCAAAACAAACTAATCAGGTAGGTTAAATTATATGTTTATTCTCTACCAACACGTCTATCGTTAATGTAATAATATATTTCACATTGCTAGAGCATGTACGTTTAAATAGGCAGCTTTATATACGGTAGAAACATGGTTAAACAAGTTATTGTTTAAAAGTAAACGGTGTGCAAACACTCGACTTTGGCGCCTTACGTCAAAGTATTGTTGGCTAACGGAATGCGCAACTCTAACCAACATTCTCTTTTGTTTCAGGATTCTTGGCTATACCTTGAGATACAATAAAGAATCTCTCCCCAACCAATCACTTTTTTCCAGTGTCATCGTTTATAAGCCACGGACATGCGCTCCATGACAGGATGACTCCGGCCCGTCTGTGTATACTGATAACCCTTATCGCCCAGTGAACTGTTCATATGGTACTAAACATACACTCGACTTAACTTGGGCGGTATACCGTATACCGGGGTATTTGTAAATAGCCACGGGATGGTTTTTCAATCATGTCAAAACTATTTATTTTTAAGTTCTCCAATAAATAGTCATATTTGTAGCTACTGTAAGTAAATACCTGCAGGCAACTTGTGCAACACGTTAAGAGATAGTGTTCTTCATTTTCACCCGTCACATTATGAAGCTTACTGTAGATGCCCAGAATCTTTGAGCCAGTCGTGTTGGTTTGTAAATAGCACAACGGGAGAAAGCGGGAGCAGGTGAGTCCAGCTGTGTATTGACAGGGGTTGCGTTTTATTTTGAAAGTCAACCGTGTTGTTTCAATAGAGGGATCAGGGACGTGCAACTATAGTTTTCCTTCACAGAAAATACATTAGTGCAACACATTCAGCAGAAAATAGCTTCATTGTCAGATGACAACAGAAGTGCAACACTATTTGGCTGGCAGCCACACAAGTAAATGAGCTTACAATGAAAAAAGTATTTGGCCATCATATTTCTGTTTATCATAGAAAGAATGTAACCAGCTATCTTTCATAATGTTTGGCTTAAAGTTAATCTT
This sequence comes from Salmo trutta, assembly GCF_901001165.1. Classification (NCBI taxonomy): domain Eukaryota; kingdom Metazoa; phylum Chordata; class Actinopteri; order Salmoniformes; family Salmonidae; genus Salmo; species Salmo trutta. The sequence goes on along the minus strand of NC_042960.1, from coordinate 43,096,382 downwards.
GCATTTTACCAGAGAAAAGTAGACTGGCTGCAAAGAGAGAAGTACCAGAGAAAAGTAGGCTGGCTGCAAAGAGAGAAGTACCAGAGAAAAGTAGGCTGGCTACTAAGAGAGAAGTACCAGAGAAAAGTAGACTGGCTACTAAGAGAGAAGTACCAGAGAAAAGTAGGCTGGCTACTAAGAGAGAAGTACCAGAGAAAAGTAGACTGGCTACTAAGAGAGAAGTACCAGAGAAAAGTAGACTGGCTACTAAGAGAGAAGTACCAGAGAAAAGTAGACTGGCTACTAAGAGAGAAGTACCAGAGAAAAGTAGGCTGGCTACTAAGAGAGAAGTACCAGAGAAAAGTAGACTGGCAACTAAGAGAGAAGTACCAGAGAAAAGTAGGCTGGCTACTAAGAGAGAAGTACCAGAGAAAAGTAGACTGGCAACTAAGAGAGAAGTACCAGAGAAAAGTAGACTGGCAACTAAGAGAGAAGTACCAGAGAAAAGTAGGCTGGCTACTAAGAGAGAAGTACCAGAGAAAAGTAGCTACAGTCAGAGCTCAGTCTTTTGATAGAATGCCTTTGTGAATTCTCAGAATGAAGAAGTGCAATTGAATAGAACATTTGTTTGATGCTGAGCAGAAATAACACTAAGAAGCAGTTTAGATAATTCTTATGCGTTTTATATTTTTCTCCTGCGTGATAAACAAAGAATTGTGCGTTAGGGCGACCCCTGAGTATAACTTGCTAGTTATCAAAGTGGTTGAATTAGTAAGGTCACGGGGCATCATATTGTGTTAGCTTTCTGCCATGTTTGAGATGTCAAAGCCCTTTGGATGAGTTATCTGTACAGCTGCCACTGCAGCTTGATTTCCTTGCGTTTTTTTCCTCTCTATTCTGGGCCCTTCTGCTCCTCCCCTATCTCCTCTGAGCATAGTAGGCTTTCCCGTTGCCCTAGCGACTCCCAAACTCCACAGAGACACAGTACTATTCGGTCTTCAGACAAGCATGTGTCAAAACATTGTTCATTTGCTAAAGTTCTCTTTCACATTCGCTTGTAAAAGGTCCAAACTATTAAAAATAATATTTGTCAACTTTTTTTAAATCTATTTTTTAACTTAGTTATACAAGTTTCCTCATTGACATAAAATATATTTTAAGAGAGACCTGGTCCTACCTATATATGTATAATTTTTTAAGCCGGATTGCCTGTCTTTGCAATTAATTTATTTTTGTTTGTGCTCGTTAGCATATTTAGCTAGGAGCTTAAATGCAAATTAGCTATTACTTGTGCTAATGTTGTTAGCATTTTTTTTTGGGGGGGGGGGGCGCCCCCTTGTGTACTAAACTGGTAATACCGTAAATCCCAGTGAGAGAAGGACGTGTGAGGCTATGAAAATCTGGATACTGCCCAACTCTACACTTAACACTTTCCAATCCCATTGTCTCGCACATGCTCCATTTACACAAACTCAGTTCGAACCCGGGTATTATATGAACAAATATAAGACATGGCAAAATGAGCAGAATTGCATGAAATACGCATTAAAACTGGAAATCGATATAGTTACATATCACAATATTATTTTGGACAATATATCAATACTTAATCTAAGTATTGATTTCTAAGTATTGGTAGCGTTAGCTAGCGCTAGTTGGTTGTACCTGCACAAAAACTCCAGTATTTTACCTCCTAAGCTTGTTCTCCATCTTTTTAAAATAGTGAGTCAATGTCATCAGCACTTATTTTCATGACTGATAAAAACCCTCTCTCTCATGCTCTTTGTCTCTTTGCAGCAGACATGCACAGTAGTGAGCAATATGTTTGGAACATCAAATTGCAATATTGAATCACAATACATATAGCATCGTGAGAATCACAATACATATCGGCACTTAAGTATCGTTAGAATATCTTATCGGAAGTTCCAGGGCAATTCCCAGCCCTAGATCATATCCATTCCTACCTTTGCCACCTAGGAAGTGTGTGACTGGACCTTCTCAAATAGTATTAGAGTACCCTTGCTCTATAGGTTACTAAATATGCATGCATCGCATAGATATTCAACCAGAACAGTTTAACTCAATAGGAATTGCCACAACATGGATGATGTAGCCCATTTACAGAGCCATTATCAAGAAAGTCAATTTTCTGCTGATTCGTCGTCACCACATCTATTGTGAGCGGTTTAGTTCAGCCAATAGTACAAACACCTCCCTCTGAGCGCCCTCTACCAACCTGATCTGAGAACAGCTGTGACAGATGAAGCTCATCCCATCTTGTGTAAAACAACTTAAAATAGAACAAAGATGAGTTAGTATCATATAATCTGAATTCTACTGTTTTGAGAGCTGCGCAATAGACAGGTACAGCACCTACTGATGCAGGTTTACTGGTGTTCAGTAGGACAGAGCCGTGGGTTAGAGTTCTGGCACAGTAGGAAGTAAAGAGGAAGAGGAAGTGCTCACATCCTTTGGTGCAGCGTGAGAACAAGTTGAGGTGGTATAATGGTTTCAGTACCAGCCCAGCATACCCCCCGTGTGAGTGTTAAAGCTGCTTTCTGTCAAATCACCCACACCCCACAGAGTTTTTTTTCTTTTTAAGAATCCAAAAACGCCAGCCAAAACACATTTTACATTTTAGTCATTTAGCAGACGCTCTCATCCAGAGCGATTTACAGTAGTGAATGCATACATTTCATACCATGCATTTTTTTTTGTATTGGCCCCCCGTGGGAATTGAACCCACAACTCTGGCGTTGCCCACACCATGCTCTACCAACTGAGCCACAGGGAAGACACTGTCTTGTTCTTCACATTTTACTTTTCAGTTACATTCAGTACTAACCACATATCTGTTTTTGCTGTGTAAGAATAAAGCTGCAGTGTGGCATTCATACAAGGCATGCATACAAGCTAAATAAAGGACAGGAGTGGTGGTGTGTACTGGGATGTCTTATGCAGCTAGCATTACAGCAGCCCTGCCCTCTAGAGGCCAGTCAGTTGACTGCACTGCCAGCACAAAAAGCATTGAGCAAGGAGCTGATGAAGGAGCTCTCAATGGCACAGATACACAATCCATGTCTCAAGGCTTAAAAATACCTCTAATCCGTCTCCTCCTGTCCATCTACACGGATTGAAGTGGATTTAACAAGTGACAACAATAAGGATCATATCTTTCACCTGAATTCACCTAGTCAGTCTATGTCATGGAAATATCAGTGCTCCTAATTGTGTATACAGTGTATGTAAAACAAACCAAAATTAATCTGACAGAAAACAGATCAAAATAGCAGATGAATAGTTGAAAGATTGAGCGAAAGAGAGACCGAATGAGCTGAGTAGAGGATTGGAAGAGAGAGAGAAAGAAGCCAGTTAGGCCTAGAGAGAGTGAGAAAGCCTAGTGATCAGTCAGATCGTCATCACTGGACCAGGGCAGTACAATGGCCAGTGGAGGTGGCTAGGTCAGTGCTGCTGCCAGGTTGAAACAATAGCCCACTGCAGGAGGCCCAGATCCCAGTCAGCCCTGGGGAATGTGAGAGAGGAAACTCAGGGAACAATGCGCAAGGGTTCCTACTCCTCACTGGATACCGCCCCGACGCTAGTCAGGCCCTAGGCCTGCTTTCACGCCTGAGAAAAACAGGAAAACTGCCGGGGGCCGGGCCATCTCAGATTGTACAGCGCCCAAACACTTGGCTACACTCGCAGATAGACAAGGTCATTCACTGAGGAGTCCTGAGGATGACCCTCCTGTTATGTGAGAGTGGAGCTGTGCTCCCTCCACGTGACAGAAACCCAGCCAGCTAGTCCACCTGACCTGATCCCAAACAACAGCTGGAGTAGGTTGGGTAAGGACAGTTGCTGTACGCCCTCCCGTGGTCTGGACAAACACTACAGGAGTTGATAAAAGGAGCTTTGTGCAGTCTGCAAACATGGTCTGACATGACACCTTTGATGCCTGTTTCAGCAGTGAATCACCTCCTGCAACACTTCTCCAATGCCTCTGGCCTTGCCCCTTCACCTGGCTCTCACATATCCCCTTCAGTTTTTCACAGGCCATGTTGCCTCTCCTGAGATAGTTGCAAGGTCCGCCCACAGGCAACATGGTTGTCATTGCTGGGGAACGTGAGAATGTCACTTAACCAGCCCCCAGGTCACAATCACACACGTTTCGGTCTTGGCCAATCACCACTCAGAACTAACAAGAGGGCTTCAAATGACCAGCTAGAGGCCAGAGTGTTGCACGGCACTATAAAACTGGTAGATTGAAGTGAACAGAACCAAACAGCTCCATTCCAGCTCTGCTACATTACTGATTGCTCAAGAACCAATAAAAGAGCGCAATCTAAAGGTCAAACTTATTCTATTGATATGTTGCAGGAACCAACGTGCTCCTCTCTGTCCTGCAGAGACGTGCCCTTGCATACCTTGGCATTTTCATGCTATCAGACAAGCCCGGCAGTGCACACTTAGCCCGAAAGGAACTCTTCAACAAGTTTCACTGATCTATCAAGAGAGAGACTCATACGACACAAAGGAAATGATACAAAGAACAGAACTCTTTCTTGGTGTGTTCTGTCTAATGGTGGTAGAGTGTATCAGTGTCAGACTGAGGTGACATTTCTCATGTCACACAGCTGACAGACAACACCTAGTACACAGCCTTGAGTCAAAACCACCACCAGTGAGACTGACAAGTGCCTGGCTGCCACACAAAGTGCCCAAAACATCTATGCCACTTCCTAATATAGTGTTTAAAGCAAAGAGAATTAAAGGAATATTAAAACAAATAACTAAAATTATTATTTCGACCATAATAATCTTTCCCAGTTCCCACACTGCTTAGCTCTGAGCTCCGGTAACAGCCATGTTAGAAAATCACAGTGCAAACAGCTCCTGCTAAACCTGTGTGAGGTTACGTACCTTAAGGCCATAGAGCAGTGGCTGTACTGGGACAGTCAGGAAGGAGAGGTCCCAACGATGTCAGTGCACAAGACTCTGAAACAAAATCATTCAATTAGTTACCACACCAGTCAATCACCCACAGAGATGCATCCTGTAACAACCTCCTATACGGTGCAGTCGGGAAGTATTCAGACCCCTAGACTTTTTCCACATTGAGAAAAACTTCATCTATACCCCATAACAACAAAGCGAAAAGCGAAAACAGGTTTAGAAATTGTTGCAAATGTATTAATACAAAACAGAAATACCCTATTTACAAAAGTATTCAGACCCTTTGCTATGAGACTCGAAATTCAGCTCAGGTGCATCCTGTTTCCATTGATCAGACGTTCAATGGAAACAGTCAGAACACCTCTAACTGCACAGCAAATCACTATTTAAAAAGGCAGCAAAAAACATATTCACACACACAGTGGAATGAGGCATCTTTCTCCAACACGTACAGACAAATGCTTCACACACACACACACACACACACACACACACAGACCTGTGAATAATAGATTAACTTCCTGTTACAGCTCAGACCACAACACCGGAAAGGTGTGTTACCAGACCACAGACAGAACAAGTGGAGCAGAGGACAAGACCATAAAGGCCCCTTTTACCTCACTGGGTTGGGGAGTAACAGATTAGGTGAAGTGTTAGAGGTCGACCGATTAATCGGAGTGGCTGATTAATTAGGGCCGATTTCAAGTTTTCATAACAAATCGGTATTTTTGGCCACCGATTTGCCGATTTATTTTTTATATAAATATTTTTTAACTTGGCAAGTCAGTTAATGACGGTTTGTTCAGGGGCAGAACGACAGATTTGTGCCTTGTCAGCTCGGGGATTCAATCTTGCAACCTTACGGTTAACTAGTCCAACGCTCTAACCACCTGCTTTACATTGCACTCCACGAGGAACCTGCCTGTTACGCGAATGCAGTAAGAAGCCATGGTAAGTTGCTAGCTAGTATTAAACTTATAAAAAACAATAAATCAATCATAATCACTAGTTAACTACACATGGTTGATGATATTACTAGTTTATCTAGCCTGTCCTGCGTTGCATATAATCGATGCGGTGCGCATTCGCGAAAAAGGACTGTCGTAGCTCCAACGTGTACCTAACCATAAACATCAATGTCTTTCTTAAAATCAATACACAAATATATATTTTTAAACCTGCATATTTAGTTAATATTGCCTACTAACATGAATTTATTTTAACTAGGGAAAATGTGTCACCTCTGCAACAGAGTCAGGGTATATGCAGCAGTTTGGGCCGCCTGGCTCGTTGCGAACTGTGTGAATACCATTTCTTCCTAACAAAGACAGCCAACTTCGCCAAACGGGGGATGATATAACAAAAGCGCATTTGCGAAAAAAGCATAATCGTTGCACGACTGTACCTAACCATAAACATCAATGCCTTTCTTAAAATCAATACACAGAAGTATATATTTTTAAACCTGCATATTTAGCTAAAAGAAATCCAGGTTAGCAGGCAATATTAACCAGGTGAAATTGTGTCACTTCTCTTCCGTTCATTGCACGCAGAGTCAGGGTATATGCAACAGTTTGGGCCGCCTGGCTCGTTGCGAACTAATTTGCCAGAATTTTACTTAATTATGACATAACATTGAAGTTCGTGCAATGTAACAGGAATATTTAGACTTATGGATGCCACCCGTTAGATAAAATACGGAACGGTTCTGTATTTCACTGAAAGAATAAAACGTGATAGTTTCCGGATTCGACCAGATTAATGACCCAAGGCTCGTGTTTCTGTGTGTTATTATGTTATAATTAAGTCTATGATTTGATAGAGCAATCTGACTGAGCAATGGTAGGCACCAGCAGGCTCGTAAGCATTCATTCAAACAGCACTTTCGTGCGTTTTGCCAGCAGCCCTCCGCAATGCATTGCGCTGTTTATGACTTCAAGCCTATCAACTCCCAAGATGAGGCTGGTGTAACCGATGTGAAATGGCTAGCTAGTTAGCGGGTGCGCGCTAATAGCGTTTCAAACGTCTCGCTCTGAGACTTGGAGTAGTTGTTCCCCTTCCTCTACATGGGTAACGCTGCTTCGAGGGTGGCTGTTGTCGATGTGTTCCTGGTTTGAGCCCACGTAGGAGCGAGGAGAGGGACGGAAGCTATACTGTTACACTGGCAATACTAAAGTGCCTATTAGAACATCCAATAGTCAAAAGGTATATGAAATACAAATCGTATAGAGAGAAATAGTCCTATAATAACTAACCTAAAACTTCTTACCTGGGAATATTGAAGACTCATGTTAAAAGGAACCACCAGCTTTCATATGTTCTCATGTTCTGAGCAAGGAACTTAAACGTTAGCTTTCTTACCTGGCACATATTGCACTTTTACTTTCTTCTCCAACACTTTGTTTTTGCATTATTTAAACCAAATTGAACATGTTTCATTATTTGAGGACAAATTGATTTTATTGATGTATTATATTAAGTTAAAAATAAGTGTTCATTCAGTATTGTTGTAATTGTCATTATTACAAACCAAAAAAATACAAATAAAATAAAAAAAATTGTCCGATTAATCGGTATTGGCTTTTTTTGGTCCTCCAATAAATCAGTATCGGTGGTGTCGGCGTTGAAAAATCATAATCGGTCGACCTCTAGTAAGTGTACCAATTAAGACCTCCAAAATCTAAGTTTAGATATTTCTAACATATACTTCCCTAGTTTTTGTAAGAAAAGTGGAGATAAAATTAAAGATGAGCCTCTCAGGTGAGGTTGACTTTACAACAAAACAAAAAAATCTCTCTCATGGTGTACAAGATACCGGTGTGATTCGCGCTGAGTGGACTGAACCATTGTGGAGGCCGTGGGGATGGCAAAGTCCGTCAGACCAATGCTTCTAAGACAGGTGCTACTGAAATTGAATATGGTTATATTACATAAGAACAATGGTGCGACACTAATACAAATATTATTTTATAACAAATGCACTTACTCCCTCATTGGAGAGTGGTCGCTGTCCACGGTTCTAAAACATCAGTGTGCCGTTTAAATTGGTGCCTTTTCCTAGACCATGATGCTATGTGCGCAATAGCAAAGTTACCCAGCCTATCGGTTTTTAGAACAATGCCCCGGAAGCAGCAGCAGTGCTGGGATATGAGAAAACAGCCCTTGCCTAGTCTAAGAAAAGTGAGGAGAGGAAACCCAAACTTAAAATCGGGTTTATAATCAATAGCCTAACTGTTAGATGTGCTGGCTTTATAAATCAATATATCTACAGAAGTAAGACAGATCCTGCTTCTGTTGCTGGTTGTTTAATAGCCTACTGATTCCGGTAGCAACAAACCTCACGTAACATGTCAAGTAAACAGTTTCACATATTCGGTTGTTTTTAAATATTTTCTTTGCTGTAATAAAGGCTTTGAACTGTTCCAAATTGTCAGAAAAATAATATTTATAATGATGCTCCTTTTTCTTCATCTCATTATTATGATAATATGTCATCATTAGTAGGCTTAGTACAGCACCCTTTATAACCACCATCGCGCTGTAGGCCTAAGAGCACATCCTGTATAGTCTTAATTAGGGATGCACATTTTTTTTTTTTTTTTTTAAGAATTAAAAAAAAAAGACTGGTGAACATATCAGAATCGGCTGATATTAGCTAAAAATGCATCGGTATCGGCCGATGTCTAGTTTAACGCCGATGTGCAAAACCGATGTCAAAGCTGACGTACATACATATATAACGTAGGTACATGTAATGACACCACATAACATTTTGCACAACACGTGCAACACAGCATTCCTAACCTAACCCACAACGTCTGCTGTGTGGATCGAGAAGTCAACAAGTCGAGCAGTCATTTGAAAGAGTAAGAAAATTTCAGCAAGACAACTCAAAAGGCGAAATCCATTAAAGCCAAGATAATGGAATTCATTGTCCTTGACAATCAACCGTTCTCTGTCGTGGGTGATGTTGGCTTTCGCCGACTGATCGAGCACTGGTATACACTACCAAGTGTGCTATTTTTCAGATGTTGCCCTACCGGAGTTGCACAGTAATAGCGTCACTGCTATTAGCTTCACGACATACATACTATGGAACGCCATTTGGGTCTTTGCGTGTCAAAAAAGATACAGTAGCACTGTCAAAGCTGTACAAAAAAAGTCTGCAAACAAGCAAACACTGGCCACGAACGATGTGTTTACAATACCCCGTTGGTAATAATGCATAATTTGTTCGACCACAACTTCTGGGGTAGCTAGCTTTAGCTTGGTACCTAGCTAGCACCAATTACAACCAGTCTGAAAACAATGACCAGTAGAAACTGAAGTCATTTTCATTATTCTTAGCAATGATTTAGGAATCCTTGAGTAACTATTAGCTAGGTTGCCACTTGTTGTTCGTCTATTGAAATTCAGTTCATGAAAATAAATAGCTAGCCAGCTACTTAACCCTGTTGCCCAAAGCTAACATTACAAGCAGCCAGCTAGCTTCATCTGGCTAATGAGGCTCGACCGGACCGGGTTGTGTTGTGAAGCTAGCCACAATAAGGATTAGGTACAATAGCGGAATATGGAGTTTGCCTTCGAAATAAAAGTACCTCTTTGAATTTGATGCAAATAAATACAAATAGTAGAATTAAGCCATACTTTTATTTTGAAGGCTAACTGCAAAGTCCACTATTGGGTCTAATCCTTATTGTGGCTAGCTTCACATAGATGGATCCAACCACCATTAAATCAAACAAGAACTGTCTTATAAATTAGGGTTATTTTAGATGACACCTAGCTATATAATTAGCTCGCTAACTATAGCTACTGAAACAAATGTCGTTTTGCTATGTTTTTGGGGAAGAACATTGTTTGCATCCATTTTATTTTTTATTATGACCAGCACTGTTGATGCGCGAGACAACTTGACCAGCATCATAGCATATGTATCGATGAATCATTGTGACATGAAATACTAGTAATAGTTATTACACTATGAAAAAAATCTAAGAACGCTTTCAATTATTATGTGACATGCAGTCATATTCAGGTCTTTATTAGTCAACAAGCTTATTTGACACGCGAAGACCAAAACGGCGTTCCATAGAAACCCCGGTTGAGAATGAAACCAACAAAACAGCACAGCAAGTAAGTGAAAGAAATAGGTTTTGATTATGTTTTACTGGTAATGGGGACATACGTAAATGCCAACAAAATAACCTGTTGGACAGTGTGGTGTGTGTGTGTAATCTTTACTTAACTAGGCAAATCAGTTAAGAACAAATTCTTATTTACAATGACGGCCAACCCCGGACGACGCTGGGCCAATTGTGCGCTGCCCTATGGGGCTCCCAATCACAGCCGGATGTGATACAGCCTGGATTCGAACCAAGGACTGTTGTGACGCCTCTTGCACTGAGATGCAGTGCCTTAGACAACTGCGTCCATGTGTGTGGGTAACAATTTAACTGTACTAGAATGCTTAAAAGGACACAAAAAAAAACAATTGGTTATCAGTATAGTTTTTTTGGCAAGGAAAATATCGGATATCAGTATCAGGCACAAATGTCCTATTGGTGCTTCACAAGTCTTAATACCGTAACTGACTTAGGCCTATATTTCAACTTCTGAAGCTACTGTATCAATCAAATCATTCGCTCATGTCATCACGCAGCATATGCGTCATTCATGATCTGAAATAAAAATCAAGCATTTTAGTTTTAAAATAAAGCGAACCTTAAACAATAAATAAACCATTCCATTTCAGAAATTGCATTCACAAACAAATGCGACTGTTTAGTCTTTGCTGTAATAAAGGCTTAACAAAAAAAAAAAAAAAACTTTGTACGCTTATACTTTATTTAGTGTTGTTTACATTGATCCAAAAGGTCCAAAAAATGATATTGTAATCTACAGTATACATCACCCGTTTGGCACACACCACCCGTTTGGCACACACAATATGCACGCAGTGCTTGTGCCTTAACTTAGTTTTCTTGATCCCAGTATTTTACACAACTAGGTCACATTTATTCCACACACACACCTGACTTTCCCCCTCATGAGCTACCTGTAAATATTCCCGTTTCGAGTTGTCACGTCCTCTGCATCCATTGTGCTGATGTGTTACGGTGTTCAGAGTTTGTTATATCCAATTTATTAATGGGATTATGATATGCAAAAGGTCAGGTCCTATTGTCCCCTATTCGGACAGGATTTGTTTTTTTTACTGGGATAAGTCGGGTAATGTAATTATGTGCATGAGCACGAGCACAAAACACCACCATTTTTGTCCCGTCCGAGTCTGCCATGTCAGTCATTTTCACATGGCAGGAGTGTAACATTTCTATCCAGAATAAACTTTTTTTTTTTGACAGTTAGTTAAATTTATCGACTCAGGTTTGCACAAGAAAACTAAGGGCTGCACATAAACTAAACTCAGTAGAAAAAGAAACGGCCCTTTTTCAGGACCCTGTCTTTCAAAGATAATTTGTAAAAAGCCAAATAACTTCACAGATCTTCATTGTAAAGGGTTTAAACACTGTTTCCCATGCTTGTTCAATGAACCATAAACAATTAATGAACATGCACCTGTGGAACGGTGGTTAAGACACTAACAGCTTACAGACGGTAGGCAATTAAGGTCACAGTTATGAAAACTTAGGACACTAAAGAGGCCTTTCTACTGACTCTGAAAAACACCAAAAGAAAGATGCCCAGGGTCCCTGCTCATCTGCGTGAACGTGCCTTAGGCATGTTACAAGGAGGCATGAGGACTGCAGATGTGGCCAGGGCAATAAATTGCCATGTCCGTACTGTGAGACGCCTAAGACAGCGCTACAGGGAGACAGGACTGACAGCTGAGCACCCTCGCAGTGGCAGACCACGTGTAACAACACCTGCACAGGATCGGTACATCCGAACATCACACCTGCGGGACAGGTACAGGTTGGCAACAACTGCCCGAGTTACACCAGGAACGCACACCAGGAAGGCACAATAGCTCCATCAGTGCTCAGACTGTCCGCAATAGGCTGAGAGAGGCTGGACTGAGGGCTTGTAGGCCTGTTGTAAGGCAGGTCCTCACCAGACATCACCGGCAACAACGTCCCCTATGGGCACAAACCCACCATCGCTGGACCAGACAGGGCTGGCAAAAAGTGCTCTTCACTGACAAGTTGCGGTTTTGTCTCACCAGGGGTGATGGTCAGATTTGCGTTTATTGTCGAAGGAATGAGCATTACACCGAGGCCTGTACTCTGGAGCGGGATCAATTTGGAGGTGGAGGGTCCTTCACGGTCTGGGGCGGTGTGACATCATCGGACTGAGCTTGTTGTCATTGCAGGCAATCTCAATGCTGTGTGTTACAGGGAAGACATCCTCCTCCCTCATGTGGTACCCTTCCTGCAGGCTCATCCTGACATGACCCTTCAGCATGACAATGCCACCAGCCATACTGCTTATTCTGTGCGTGATTTCCTGCAAGACAGGAATGTCAGTGTTCTACCATGGCCAGCAAAGAGCCCGGATCTCAATCCCATTGAGCACGTCTGGGGCCTGTTGGATCGGAGGGTGAGGGCTAGGGCCATTCCCCCCAGAAATGTCTGGGAACTTGCAGGTGCCTTGGTGGAAGAGTGCGGTAACATCTCACAGCAAGAACTGGCAAATCTGGTGCAGTCCAGATGCACTGCAGTACTTAATGCAGCTGGTGGCCACACCAGATACTGACTGTTACTTTTGATTTTGACCCCCCCCCCCCTTGTTCAGGGACACATTATTCAATTTCTGTTAGTCACATGTCTGTGGAACATGTTCAGTTTATGTCTCAGTTGTTGAATCTTATGTTCATATAAATATTTACACATATTTACACATTAAGTTTGCGGAAAATAAACAGTTGACGTTTCTGTTTTTTGCTGAGTTTATATATGAATGGACTACATGTAGCCTATTAACTTTCACAGTGAATGCTTTGGTTTATGTTTTGTGCCTATGAATTGAATATTGCCAAATGCATCAGTAAAAAGTAGCCCATTTAAATGCAACCCTTGCATTAATGGATCGCAAAGCAGCAGCATACAATTGACCTACACGTTAGGAAATGATCAGTTAACTTTCTCATCCATTGCCTTAAAATATATCTCAAGTTGGGGTAGTGTGAAGATTATTTCTTTATTAATCCATTTCATCCATTTTAGAATAAGGCTGTAAAGTAACATGACAAGATGTGGACGAAGTCAAGGGGTCTGAATACTTTACGAATGCACTGTATGTCAATCTACTATCACCCATAGTAGAAACGTTTGCCTACTCCATTGGTCAGCTTGTCGTTCTGCGCGAGAAAGAAATAGCCTATTCCAGACTCTAGGACAGCTGTGGGACGTAAATCCCAATTTCATACAACCAGTAGGCCTAGACTACATAAAAAGTAAATGAGGCTCATGCAACATTTAGCATAACAAACTATTTCTTCACATTATAAGATCAGCAATGCGCACAAGCCAGCAGGATACGCGTGAATGTTTGTTTCATAATGTGTCAAACACCATTGTGAGCGGTTTCATGTGACCGATGAAAATATACATTAGAAATTTAGAAAGAGGGGAGATTTAAAATATGCAACAACTAGCATGGGTTGCTAATATGACTAGGATTGTGCCTTTGGCTACTGGATAATGACAGAACGTTGATTTGAAAACAAATAGAGCATGAGAGAAAAGGCTACTGATTTCAATGGCACATGGAAGTCTTTATAACATACTTTTCTGCCCGTTTGGTTGGATTTTGGCTAGACTACTTTGAAGCAAGGTAAGACATGCCTCAATATGTAGTAAAGCATTCAAGCTTCAAACAAGTAAATGTTTTCAAATCCATGCTGCCTCCAGCTCATTGCAAAGTGGTGTGTGACGCGCTGAAGCCTGCCTAGTTGCCTAGGCACTTAAATGGCGAATTGGAAAAGGCTGAGAAATAAAAGTAGCTTTCTTTAAATCGTGACATTTTTTAAAAAAAGTATTGTTGCGCAATGATTGGGCTTATCAAAGCACGTTTCAGTCCAACTTCATTAAAACAGCTGTATTAGCAGCTCTCGACATACATCGACTGGTAGGCTATTTCAATCAATGAATAGGCCAAAATGAATTATATCGCAAAGGGATTTCCCCCCCTTCTCCCAGACAATTGATCAGCGCCAATTTGATCAGTTATGCATTTATTTGGGGCCCAAAAGGCAGCTACCGGAACCCCTGCCATCTATATATAGACCCACGACAAGCAGCAGAAGTAGAGTTGCACTCATTGCATTTTACAGTTTGGAAATAATAACATTGACGACATTTACGGAACTACGCCTACCTACACACTATGACCGGTTGTGACAGACGTGCTGAAATAGACATTGTCGTGGGGTGAGCGTAAGAAGCCTGGACAACAAAGGGCACCACAGTATGCAGCACCAACCTGATCAATGGTTAAGTGAAACTGAAATCCCCCAGGGTTTTCTAGGTCAGACAGGATGCTGATCTCATCTGCACGTGAGAATATACTGTATTACCTTGATCTCACCACTGGTGCAGTCATGACTGGGGTGAGGTCTCACTATTATTACCCCCCCAATCATCCAGGTACCAAACACAGGCATGTGTTGTGCTTTACACATGGAGCCACACCCATTTCTGTAATGGTAATGCGAAAGGGACAAAGAAGAACTAAGTACATCTGGTTCACCAGCACTAAAATGACAGGCTTTGCCCTGGCATAATCACTACCTTCCTATGGAGCGGAAACATCACTAGCTTCTGACAGAGAAGGCGTTCATGCTACCACCCAAACAGGACCCCTTATTTGCATGTTTTAAAAGCTCTTCCTCACAACTAGTGTGCTTTCTAAAATAGAGGTATGTGAAGCCTAGTACACATCCCTGAAAGTTCCAATCCAAACACACAAGCACACTGTATGAGGTGTGAGAGAGGTACAGAGTTGGCTTTCCTTGGGCCAAGGACAGGGTGGTTTCTTTGGTGAAGTCAGTCCCAAACATTAATTATCCTGCTCCAAACCAGTTCTCCCGACCCAGAAATAATCTGCCTCGGCAAGGTCCAATTATAGGCTATTCCTAGCTGAACTCACCCCACATTTCTGTGTATTACAGAACACAGCCGTTGAATCCAAAGAGAAAGGATATCTATCATTTTAGGATCACTATGACTCAAGGAGGAGGGGGGCTTGTCAGATGAAGAACAGCTATTTAAACAGTAACTTGCATGACCTTTCAGTTTAACATGCTCTTCATTATTGCCGGTGGATACCCACTGCAGCAGTTCAGATTAATTATTTAGCTCCAAGCAAACACAGTCATGCCTCCAACCTTTTCAGTTAGGTTTAGTAGATCATTTGGCAAGAGATCCAGCATCACAGTCACCAAGCAAGCAAATACAGGCTGTAATTCAGCTGGTAATAAGAATACAGCCGGATGTAGTTCACACTCTAAATCCAGGTTTCCTTTAAGTTCTCTTGATAAGGCAGTAGGTGAACTGTTGAGAGGTCATAGGTCAGTCAGATACAGGTGTTACAGAGAGTCAAGAAGCAAGGCAAGATATTTGTTCAGCCCTGTAGGTAAATAATGGGAAGCATCATATATTTGTTTTACCAGATGGCAGAGGTGCAAAAAGTGTCAGTCAGTTGGTCAGTACAGGGACAAAGCAGTAAGAGAGGGGAAGGACAACAGTGTCAGTCTGATGGGACAGGAGAAACAGTGAGACACAGGGCTCAATAAGAAGAGAAATGCTCTTTACTGCACAGTTATTATTTGGCTCCTGTAAATCTAACCACCACCCTCCAGTGATAAGTGATCCATGGCCCTCCTCTGGCTCATCCTGAGAGGAGACAAGCCCATGGCCTGACAGGAGAACCATTCAACCAGAGGCCAGCTCTTAGTTGTCTTCAAAAACCTCATGCCACCTTGAAATCTGAGAGACCTTGCTCAATTGTACCAAGGTATTAACATTGTTCATTCCATGTACCTGATGTGTGTGCAAATCCTTAGCAACAATCAAGATGTATTCAACAGAATTATACAGACATGACATAATGCTGGTATGAAAAGAGAACACAGTACTTCTGTTTTCAGATCATGAATACCTGCACAACCTCAGACATTTCAGAGGAAAGTGGTTCTTCACAAACGTGTCATGATGGTCACATGTTGGGTGTATGAGAGAAACTATTTTGATAACAGCTCAAATAAATGAGGACAAGCTGCAAAGTTAACTCCTTGCAAAGGGGAGCCAGGGATGCTTCGTCAGGGCCATTCTTAGTGAGCCTGGCCTTTCATCCCTACACTCAATGTCTTACCAGATTAAACCAAACACACACATTCCCTGGAATTATGCGCTGAATAATTCCAGATAGATGTCCCTCTGTAATCTAGAGGGATTCCCTGCTGTTCCTATGCACAGAGACCCAATGTGTGTGTCTGTGTACAGCGCAATCACACACCTGTACTGTCATCAGATGCTTATCCTTGCAGGGAGAGGCTGGGAGGATGAGTCAACCACACAGAGAGAGACATGTATGGGATGGGGCAGACAGGGCCCTCACTGTACCTTACACTCACTTTAAAAAAGTCACCACAACAAACCAGACTGCCACTAATCCTAGGAAAATCTAACAGCCTTCTGTCCTGACTATGACAATCTAGGGATGTTTTTTTGTATCAAAATAATAAATTCTAACCCATTATGATGCATCGGCTTTATAAGTTATGTAAGATGTGGCCTGTTATTCAACAATGAAAGAGCACCAGTCCTTGAATTAAGTGGTTACTGATTATTCAGAGCATGTACAACAACACCCATGTGGGAGTGACACAGACAAACTTTTCTCCAGATGAGAAGTGCATTGTAAAGGCCTCGGGGTCCACAGGCCACGTCTGAAATAGTTCAGCCCTCTCCACCTCCAGGCTCATTGCAAAGTGGCCAGATTCCTCTGTGTGTCTGTGTTCCCATTTCAGTGCTTGCCTCCAGAAAACAAGAACAAACTCCCCATTGTCTGTCTGTTGCACTCAACAGAGCAGATAAAGTTTTGAGAATGTTAGACATGAAACACACAACTATTCCCCCCGTACAAACACACCAGAAGACAGTGGCAGCTGACAGGCGAACCTATTATGATTTATCTTTACTGTGCAGTGTGTACACTGCCAAACGTTTTCACAGACACTGATGTTTGGTTCCCATGCCAGCCTGGATGTGGCCCAATTTAAGAGGGGGACAAAAACAGCTGCTAAACAGGACAAATGCAACTTGGCTGTTGCTGTAATTACACACTTGGAAGAAAGAGTGCCCAGTATCAATTACAGAATGTTAGCTATTACAGTTCTGATTGGAGATTAACTTTGAATCTAGCACCTACAGAATATACATCAAGGTAGAGTGAGAAAACACCCAGCAATGGTATTTATAGAGAATGCAATCTTTGGGGGAGAGAATGATATTCCTTGTTGTTGGGCTACAGGCATACACAACTAGCATTGAATACAGTTTTGGTGTATATTGGCATGACAAAGTAAAGGCGTTTCCGAAGTAAGATTGAGCTGTATAATAACAAGTGTATATGGATATTTGCTTATTATCCTGAAACATTAGTTGTATCCCAACTAGTAACTTACTACTTATCCTTGCCAGTCAAATTGCCAATACAATCAACAGATGGACATAGACAAAACAAAAGGAACAGGGGATTATAGTTCACTATAACTAACGTTGCATAATGAACTAACAGCGAACTTGCTACTGTACCAGCATTGCCATTGTGCTGCGTCTTCTATATTGCATCGTAGCTAACGGTTAGCCTGGTTGATTAATGTTAGCTAGCGTTGAATTTGTTCCTGACACCATAACTAGCTTGCTGACAACTGTAGCATACTCATTCAAGTATTTCTGGTGTTTGCCAAAATCCTGACAACATGGCTAACTAAGGTTATGCCAAAGATTTGTATAACTAACCCTCATAGCTCATTGTTCTATCTGTGCCTATGTAGCTAACTTACCTAGAAAAGAAATAGCTTCTAGCTAACATTAGCTAGTTAACCGGGCTAACGTGAGCTAACTAGCAATGTGGGTGCGCTTTAGCCAGCTAACTAACTGCAAACCTATGGCAGACAAACGGTTAGTTAACGGCTGCTAGTTGTTATCGAAGCAATTCGTTAACTAATCAATTTGTACTAAACGTTAGCTACTCATAAATTAGCTTGCTAACCAGCTAACTTGAACTGCCTAGCTAGCTATCTGTGGTGGGACCGAGTATTTCAAATCTCGGCCGAGCTTACCTCTTTTAAAGTGCGCTTAGCTTGTTTCCTAGCAATCCAACTCCTTTGGCATGCTAAACTAGTTTAGCTTTTTCCAACAGTGAAGCTTCGCCGGGCTCGCAGAAATTATATTTCAACATTTGTCTGTCCCCACCTCCCTTTTCCTTTCATTCTTTTTTTAGAACGTTCATTTTTTTTCAAAGACCTAAAACTCGTCCAATGGCAACTACCCTCCTCTTTGAGAAGGGTGTAATTGCAGATCACAATTAAGGGCGTTTCTTGACGCAAAGTTACTCCCATTGTTGCTCGCCATTGATCCGTGGTCGTTTATTTCGCGTCGGGCACACCAGTTGTTGACAAATGTAACATTATAACTAAGACTAACCCTTTTCCTAACCTTAACCTCTTAACCTGCCACGTGAATTATCCTCGTTATCCTAACCTACAACTTAAACAAATCATCTATGATATCAAGGAACGCCCACATCAAGAAACACCCCGAAATGTGGTCTGCAATTACACCATATTGTCCTCTTTGACAGATTCAGTCATTGGTAAACGATTTTGCAGTTTGTCTTGCATTTAAAGATGAGTATAAACCTATTGTATCAATGATTAAATTTTTTCAGCCTCTGGCAATCTTACGTCTCTCTGCATTGACTGGATGGTGTCCCTGAGAATGAGTGGTAAGGGGCTTTCAAACTGACGCTACCGCAGTGTAAAATTTCAGGTGCTAGTCGGAACTAGGAAACTCAGCAATGTTCTACTTGCTAACTGGTTGTAGCTGAGCTGTACACATGCTGCTGTCAACCAGTTAGCAAGTTGGACATTTCTGAGTTTCCTAGCTCCGACTAGCACGTGAACGCGTCATTAGCCACCAGACAGCTATTTATCCCCCTGCTCCCCGGACGCTTTGATGCGTTTGGACTGGGTGTGCTTCTGTACACGTGACGCCCTCTGGTGGTGGTGTACAGCAACAGGTTCCCTGTTTTTTTCCTAGTTCCAAGTGGTCATGAACGCACTGAAGTCGTACATTTCCGAGCTCCCAGTTGTTTTGAACGCGGCATACCTTGCGTTAACGCTGGATATCAGAGGGCGCATGAGTATTTACATAATTTTTTTAGGCATGTGGCTAACTGGCTATGGTATGATATTGTAACGACCCTGGGTTTATAAGCCCCAGGGTCGTTACAATATCATCATCTGCATCAAGATAGAACAAGGCTTGACGGAAAAAATGGCGTCCCTTGAGAAGGCAAAAATGAAATGTACAGTACCAGTCAAAAGTTTGGACACACCTAATTCAAGGGTTTTTCTTTATTTGTAGTATTTTCTACATTGTAGAATAATAGTGAAGACATAAACTATGAAACAACACACATGGAATCATGTAGTAACCAAAAAAAGAGTTAGAATATATTTTAGATTCTTCAGTAGCCACCCTTTGCCTTTATGACAGCTTTGCAACCTCTTGGCATTCTCTCAACCAAATCAAACTTTATTTCCAACATGCGCCAAATACAACATGTGTAGATCTTGCCGTTAAATGCTTACTTACAAGCCCTTAATTATATGTTGACCACACCGCTCGCGTCGCGTGCGCAAGCTTGCAAAATAAATGTACACATACATGTTATTCAATCATTGTGCGCCAACGAGCGTCTGCGTTGCCAGGCGCTAAAATAGAAGTTGCTTCTATTTTTGGCACAGAACATGCAGCAAGTCCTGCTTCTCCCATCTCCTCACTGGTTTATAGAAGCAGATACCCACGTGCCATCTTCTCATCTTCTCATTGGTTATACCCATGTGGGTGATTGAAAGAGGAACTGAGGTCAGTCGTCGTCATGGTAGTACTATGAAACTTGAGATGCCAATCGCCATATAAAGTCCAAAGAAGAAAAATAAGCCTTATAGGCTGACCACACTGCTCAGGTCGTGTGCACGAGCGTTGCAAAACAAATTTAGAAATCTATGTTATTCAATTATTGCACCCACGCTGCTCGCGTGCGTCAACGAGCGTCTGCGTTGCCAAGGACTAAAATAGAAGTCCTTTCTATTTCTGACGCAGATTGCGCTGCAAGTCCTGCCTCTCCCATCTCCTCATTGGTTTATAGAAGCAGGTACTGTCACGGTTATCGTCGGTGAAGGAGGACCAAAATGCAGCAGGTCTGTGTTTGTTCATTTTGAACATTTATTAAATCAAAATGAACACAAAACAACAACAAAACGAACTCACGAAATACCGACAGTCTTCTCAGGCGCATACATGCTAGACAAGAAACAATCTCCCACAAAACCTACACCAAACAATTACCCATATATAGGACTCTCAATCAGAGGCAACGAGGAAACACCTGCCTCCAATTGAGAGTCCCAAACCCAATCAACCTAACATAGAAATACATCAACCAGACTACACATAGAAATACATCAACATAGACCATAACTCAAAACCCGGAAATAATAAATCAAACGCCCTCCTAACTAACACACCACCCCGAACCACATAAAACAAATACCCTCTGCCACGTCCTGACCAAACTAAAATGACAATTAACCCTTATACTGGCCAGGACGTGACAGTACCCCCCCCCCTAAAGGTGCTAACCCCGGAAGCACCTCAAGAAACAAAAACCCCAAACAACAACAAAAATCCCCCTAAACTAAAGGGAGGGAAGGGAGGGTGGCTGCCGTCAACGACGCACTGTGCTACACCCTCCCTCCCCAACCCACCTGTCCTGGAGGTGGCTCAGGTGCGGGACGTAAACCTCTCTCCACCGTCGGTGTCGTCCACTTTGGTGGCGCTGATAGCTGCGCCGGGCAGACGGGCCACTCGGGCTGGGCCGGAGGACAGGCGGGCCGCTCGGCCTGGGCCGGAGGACAGGCGGGCCGCTCGGGCCTGGGCCGGAGGACAGGCGGGCCGCTCGGCCTGGGCCGGAGGATAGTCGGGCCGCTCTGGCAGAACCGGGCAGTCGGGCCGTTCTGGCAGAACCGGGCCGTCGGGCCGCTCTGGCAGAACCGGGCCGTCGGGCCGCTCTGGCAGAACCGGGCCGTCGGGCCGCTCTGGCAGAACCGGGCCGTCGGGCCGCTCTGGCAGAGCCTGGCCGTCGGGCAGCTCTGGCGACTCATGACTGGCGGGCAGCTCTGGCGACTCATGACTGGCGGGCAGCTCTGGCGACTCATGACTGGCGGGCAGCTCATGACTGGCGAGGCTGGGCTGACGCACTAGACGCCTGATGCGTGGTGTTGGTACTGGATATGTCAGCTTTGAAAACACACACACACACCTTAGGGCTAGTGCGCGGAGCGGGAACAGGACGTACTGGACTGGGCTGACGCACTATAATCCTGGTGCGTGGTGCTGGTACTGGATATGCCAGCTTGGGAACACGCACCTCTAGGCTAGTGCGTGGAGCGGGAACAGGATATATAGGACCGTGGAGGCTTACTGGCGGTCTCGAGCTTAAACCTGGCATCGCCCTTTCTGGCTGAATGCCTACTACCCCCTAGTAAATGTGGGGCGCTGGTATAGCGCGTACTGGCTTAAAAACACTTGGCCTCGCCATAACACCCATTACCCCGAAGCATAAGACCTGTCCATTAACTGGCCTCCGAGAAACAGTCTGGGGATTTGGCCTGGGGCTCCAAATTTGCCCCGCCAAACTACCCATATGCCCCCCCCAAAACATTTCTTGGGGTTGCCTCTCGGGTTTAATCGCCAGTCGTGTTCCTCGGTAGCATTCCCGGTCTTTGCTCCATTTCTTCCATGGGCCCTCTCCGGCCATAACTTGCTCCCATGTCCATTTCTCCCGTTTATCCAATCCAAATTCCTTCTGCTCCTTCCTCTGCTGCTTGGTCCTTTGGTGGTGGGAGATACTGTCACGGTTATCGTCGGTGAAGGAGGACCAAAATGCAGCAGGACTGTGTTTGTTCATTTTGAACATTTATTAAATCAAAATGAACACAAAACAACAACAAAACGAACTCACGAAATACCGACAGTCTTCTCAGGCGCATACATGCTAGACAAGAAACAATCTCCCACAAAACCTACACCAAACAATTACCCATATATAGGACTCTCAATCAGAGGCAACGAGGAAACACCTGCCTCCAATTGAGAGTCCCAAACCCAATCAACCTAACATAGAAATACATCAACCAGACTACACATAGAAATACATCAACATAGACCATAACTCAAAACCCGGAAATAATAAATCAAACGCCCTCCTAACTAACACACCACCCCGAACCACATAAAACAAATACCCTCTGCCACGTCCTGACCAAACTAAAATGACAATTAACCCTTATACTGGCCAGGACATGACAGGTACCCACGTGCCATCTCCTCATTTCCGGTCGGTGTAGTAATAATATGAAAGTTTAGATGCCAATCACCATGTAAGTTCAAAGATGAAAAAGCCTGGAAGGAGGAGAGATGACTAGAAACGATTCGGTTGACCGTTTTATGTGTGGATTAATTCTCGGAGTAGAGGACCTTGTGCATTTCAGGTAAAATAACTCAATGTTTATATCCCAGGATAAATTAGCTAGCAACAGCAAGATTGCCATAAATGTTTAATGCTTTTTGACCTGTCCCCAAATTAATATTTCAACCTGGGTGTCCTGATTGCTTCTGGTGTGGGTGAACAAAATCAACCTGCATGTGGATTCATGCGCGTGCGGTAAGCATGTAAGTCATGCTACAGCATAAGGATGCCAAAGGTCAGGGTTATGTTCCAAATAGCACCCTATTCCCTATGTAATGCACTGCTTTTGAGTCGTATGGGCCCTGGCCAGAAGTAGTGTACTATAAAGGGAACATGGTGCCATTTGTTAGACATACCAGATCTTCCCCTCTATTCCTCTCTTGAGCTCTCTTTTACTCAAGCATATAGCTACTGAAGTGTTGTGGGCATGCATTGTTAATATAAAGAGCTATAAGGATGTATGGATTCTGTATGTACTTATGACAACATTATTTATTCTCAGTCTTTGCATTAACTGCTGTGGCAATGTCTGTAGCTCAAGTACTAGTTATGAAAGGTGATTTTAATGTTTAGTCCAGTAAAATTGTGATTCAAATATCAGCCTAATGCCTTTCATAGTATTATACTTCACTATCTACATCTCCCTTCCAAGAGTCCTTGTACCCTCATTACGATTTGGTTACCTGCCTAAAGTAGCTAGGAAGTAAAGGCAGATGTTTATTTTGACGGAGTCAATGCTGAGTCCAAGGTCTCTTTTCCAGATGAGCCCTGTTTAACACAACACACATCAAAATACAATAGATGTCATACGTTTCATCTTCTGATGAAGAGTAAGAAATATTGGACCAATACGCAGCGTGGTAAGTGTCCATACTTATATTTGTATTCATACGTGAACACTGAAACAAAACAAGAAAACGCACGACAGTCCTGTAAGGTAAACTTGCCTATACATGGAACAATCACTGACAAACACAAGAGAAAATAAACCCATATAAATATGGCCTCCAATTAGAAGCAACGACAACCAGCTGCTTCTAATTGGAGGTCGTTCCCAAAACTAACAGAAATACAAATACTAGAAATACAAACATAGAAATACAAAACATAGAACAATACCCCAAAAAACAACACAAAACAAACACACCCCTGCCACGTCCTGACCAAACTACAATAACAAATAACCCCTTTTACTGGTCAGAACATGACAATAGACACATTAAACTACACATCCATATATTCATAAAAATACACATTATTATACATCAATGCATTAAAAGGACAACACAATCATAAAAACAGACACCAATTCCTCAAATGTTAAAATGCATTGGCGATCATTCCACACAAAAGGTGCAAAAAAATTGCAAGCAGATCTACACAACTCAGTGGAGAGTTGGCCATCCCTGAGACCGGGTCTGGTATCTCGTACGTCTATAAGTTAACAATGAAGTAAGGTACGGCAGAAGTGTATGCAGGAGAGCTATAAAAACAAAAAGAGTGCAATTATTCGATCTACGAGACATCAAAGAGGGCCAGCCTACATTCTAATACTGAATGCAGTGATTTGTACTGAACCTATTGCCCGTAATAAAGCGTAGTGCTCAATGATAAACTGTGTCCAATGGCTTCAATACAGTGGCAGCTGCATTCATATAGTCTATAACCGGTATGAATGTCGACTGAATAAATATGTGGCTTGTCAGTGTCCTGCTGGAATTCAAAATGTATATGAAGCATTGTCATGTCTTTGGGAATATTCATTTTTGTGTTTGTGTGGTGTCTATTTTCAGTTGCTGGTCTGTTTGGATACATTGGCAGAAAGAACTACACAAAGTTAAGTCAGAAGAAATGTAAAAAATCGGGAGAATTCTCCATTGGGTGAAGCCCTAAAACGAGGGCAACGTCATATCCCCCCGCCCCCCTCAAACACACACACTCGATTGGTTGTTGAATGAATGTTCATCGTGTCATTTGAGCCTTTATTGTGGTAACAGGTTATTGTTTTGACGTCTTACCAAGTTATATTTTTATTGGACACAGGTTTGCTCCTCAAAACCAATCAGCGTTGGGAGATGCTAATAAGGCTTTTTTGAGCTCAAGCCCCCTGGCTGAAACACCTGTTCTGAAGACAGATGGTGACTCACTCCTCACAGTGATCTGTTATTAGTTGGGACTATTCACATATGGTGCTAACAATGAGGTTAGGGCCTGCCTATATAGATGATCCAGTGTGTCAACAGTGCTCACATACTTGGACATCAGTTTAAATTATTTTGCCAGAGCAGGGTGTCTGTATTAAGGCACATGCTAACATACGCTAGCATTTGCTTTGTAGTTTGTAGCAATAATGAACCGCATAGCCTTTATAATTGTTGAATTAAACAAACACAATATTCCGGGAGCGTTAGTGAACTGCAATGCATAGATATAGCAGATTTGCTGTGTGGTTATTTTGTTTTTGCCTCAACAGTGTAAAAAGAACCAATATGGAGATGCATGGGTCGAGTGAATAGTCTGCTTTCAGGAGCCACTGATCAGCTGCTGTAACAGGAGAAGAAGGCACATGCAGTATACACAAGAACTCTGCTAGTTATGCAATCATGCCATAGTAATTTGAAGAACGCATAGACGGGTTAGCTGAGGCTGACAACGTCTCAAAAACGATGCGCACCCTTCAGTGGGGCAGAAGTCCGTGTGTTGTGATTCTGGATGGCCAGATAGCTAGCAACAAGGATAAGACATGTCTGTTTGCCGCATAGTTGCTCACATGTCGTTTTTTTTTTGCTAAACAACCAAACCGTCTATAGCTACGTTCCCAAAATCATAAATGCCAAAATAAAATAGTGTCAAAAGTGAAGATGAATAGCAGCTTTCTAGAATTGTCCATTATTAGAGACAAGAATGTTGTTGTTGTCATGTTGTGTTGCTACCATGCTGTGTTGTCATGTGTTGCTGCCTTGCTATGTTGTTGTCTTAGGTCTCTCTTGTCTAGATGTGTGTTTTGTCCTATATTTGTTCTTTTTTTTATTATTACATTTTTAATCCCAGCCCCCGTAGGAGGTCTTTTGCCTTTTGGTAGGCCGTCATTGTAAATAAGAATTTGTTCTTAACTGACTTGCCTCGTTAAATAAAAAAATAACACCCTGTCAAACTAGACCTTTAGATGTCCACCTGTGTTAAGATGCCCTTCAAAGAGGACCTTTCAGCTTTAAAAAAATATAATTATTTAACTAGGCAAGTCAGTTAAGAACAAATGTGATAACTTTCATAATTAGAAGAGAATATGGCAAAGCCATCCGATCTGTTCAACAATGCTGCTATGGTCTCTTGTGGCAGGGACTGCTACATGATTTCATCCTGAGTACACATAAGCTTGAACACAAATCAACAAGGTATTTAACTGAGGTAACTACTCAATCTTTATTTTTTGTAAAACTATACACAATTAT
Organism: Salmo trutta; assembly: GCF_901001165.1. Lineage (NCBI taxonomy): Eukaryota > Metazoa > Chordata > Actinopteri > Salmoniformes > Salmonidae > Salmo > Salmo trutta. The sequence continues at coordinate 43,070,211 of NC_042960.1, read as the reverse complement.
TTTGTCAAGTCCATTTGCACTGCATCCTGTAGCAGAGACACTGAGAGTCAAGAAGCAGGTGAGACGGTTAGTAAAACAAAAATGGAACGCGACAACATAACAGTAGCATCTACGCATAATCACAGGAACAATACTGACTGGGGAAAGAACCTAAGGGAGTGCCAGATATAGGGGAGGTAATAAATGAGGTAATGGAGTCCAGGTGTGCCTCATGATGACGTGCAGGTGCGCGTAATGATAGATGCCAGGTGTGCGTAATGATGGATCACAGGACCGGTTGTTAGTATACCGGTGACGTCGAATGCCGGAGGGGCGGGGCGGGAGTAGATGTGACACATCCCCTGGATTGGACTCCAGTGTGTCTCAAACTAACTGGGGGGAGAATAGAGGATCATTATAATTGAGTGTGTTTTACCTCTAGCTTTGCATGTTCTCTGTAGGTGCAGGTGCAGCAGGGACTTGCTGTCTCTTACACTCTTCACACACATGGTGGCAGTGTCTAAAAGAGGCAGAGGATCCTGCTAATGCTTAAACTCACCAACGTTAGCATTATTTTTTTATTTTTTTATTGAATATCCAAAACATACAATATACTTGCAGTGCAGCCGCTCAACAACTACATCACCCCAGTCATCCAACAGACTCCCATTCAGACGTTAGCTTTATTATCACTCACACCAGCACACACCAAAACACCATTCATGTGCCTTAACTTTAACATACATGATAATCCGCTGGCATGTTAAAGTTTAAGCCACGATAGCTGATATCGCATTTACATAATCCCTTCACAGAAAAAAATATTACCATGTGAAATAGAAGCGAAAAATTCCTCAGCTCTACTCACCTGTGTCCAGGGCCAGAACCACGCTCTCCAAAGCAACAGCCTCCAAATGGGCCAGGACCAAATTCAAAACCCTCAGATTCTGGGCCTAAGACAGGCCCAAGTCTCTAGAACTTATTTCTGCAGGTTGGGACATAAGAAGCCTTTCCCACTGCATACCCAAGAATCCCAGCTGCTGGTGGGACCAGGTCATTGGTCCGAAACATGTTATAACACTGCAATACAGGTTCAGTCTACCTGTCACCCATGGAATGCTAAAAATCAACATGTATGCCCATTTGTTTATCCAGCAACTCAGCATCTGCCACCATGTAGGCAGGGAGCATCAACTCCACTGAGGCCAACAGTCCCTTTAAAGTTGTGGAAAAAGTCATATGTGACCATGTCACCATAGAAACCAGGTTTCCCCAAACAGTATTGTGAACAGACATGATAAAACCTGCTTTATTGACCTCTCTACTTCCTTCCAATGGACTCACGGCTCACCTGCTAGTTTTGGGAATGGGCCAAGTTTCTTCAACTCATATTAGAAAGAGCATGGTTGTTTGTGTAATTCCAGCTGAGTGGTAATTCCAATATGACTTTTGTAATGTCAGTGTCCCTTTGTAGATGAGCCCCCCCAGTGACAGCCATGCTTCCCAGAGAGAGAGGAAGAGCTGAGAGGAACATGAGAGGTTAATGGTTGTCATACTGTATTATTTGTTGACAGTGTGGGTTTGGTTGATGTTCAGCTTTATTTACATCATACCTTCTCACTGAGCTTCCACTGTAATGGAGGTCGTTAACCCCTTTGGTGTCTGATGGGTCAGAAAACAAGGCATTAAAAAAAGGTCCAAAGTCCTCTTGTGAACAAACCCTTTGAATACACCTTATGGAACAGCAGGGACCGTGAAGCAACACAAACATAGACACAGACACATGCATACAAACACAACATATGCACTATACACTCACGTACACAAGGATTTTGTGTTGGAGAGATGTGGTAGTGGAGTAGGGGCCTGAGGGCACACATTTATTATGTTGTGAATGTATTGTAATGTTTACATTTTTTTATAACTGCCTTACTTTTGCTGGACCCCACAAAGGCAGAAGCTACAAATGTGCTAGCTTTGTTTTGGATGACAGACTTCTTACAAAACACACGCGTGTGCGTGTCAAATTAGAAGTCAGCCCAAGTGATTTTCACTCAGTCAAATAGCACGCCCTGTTCTGCTCAGGGCTTCTGATCCGTCTGTCTCTGCTGGGGTACAAAGTAGAGTTCGGATAACTGACATAATTAGAAGAGAATATGGCAAAGCCATCCGATCTGTTCAACAATGCTGCTATGGTCTCTCTTGTGGCAGGGACTGCTACATGATTTCATCCTGAGTACACATAAGTTTGAACACAAACAAACAAGGTATTTAACTGAGGTAAATACTCAATCTTTATTTTTTGTAAAACTATACACACACAAATCATTTCGTCAAGTCCATTTGCACTGCATCCTGTAGCAGAGACACAGAGTCAAGAAGCAGGTGAAACATTTAGTAAACCAAACATGGACCAAGACAACATAACAGTAGCGTCTACATATACACACAGGAACAATACTGACTGGGGAAAGAACCTAAGGGAGTGCCAGATAAAGGGGAGGTAATAAATGAGGTAATGGAGTCCAGGTGTGCCTCATGATGACATGCAGGTGCGTGTAATGATTAATGCCAGGTGTGCGTAATAATGGATCCAGGACCGGTGGTTAGTATACCGGTGACGTCGAATGCCGGAGGGGAGGGGCGGGAGTAGATGTGACACATCCCCTGGATTGGACTCCAGTGTGTCTCAAACTTACTGGGGGGAGAATAGAGGATCATTATAATTGAGTGTGTTTTACCTCTAGCTTTGCATGTTCTCTGTAGGTGCAGGTGCAGCAGGGACTTGCTGTCTCTTACACTCTTCACACACATGGTGGCAGTGTCTAAAAGAGGCAGAGGATCCTGCTAATGCTTAAACTCACCAACGTTAGCATTATTTTTTTATTTTTTTATTGAATATCCAAAACATACAATATACTTGCAGTGCAGCCGCTCAACAACTACATCACCCCAGTCATCCAACAGACTCCCATTCAGACGTTAGCTTTATTATCACTCACACCAGCACACACCAAAACACCATTCATGTGCCTTAACTTTAACATACATGATAATCCGCTGGCATGTTAAAGTTTAAGCCACGATAGCTGATATCGCATTTACATAATCCCTTCACAGAAAAAAATATTACCATGTGAAATAGAAGCGAAAAATTCCTCAGCTCTACTCACCTGTGTCCAGGGCCAGAACCACATCCTCCAAAGCAACAGCCTCCAAATGGGCCAGGACCAAATCCAAACCCCTCAGATTCTGGGCCTAAGACAGGCCCAAGTCTCTAGAACTTATTTCTGCAGGTTGGGACATAAGAAGCCTTTCCCACTGCATACCCAAGAATCCAAGCCGCTGGTGGGACCAGGTCATTGGTCCGAAACATGTTATAAAAAAGGTCCAAAGTCCTCTTGTGAACAAACACTTTGAATACGGGCAATTATACAAAAACCACAGTATTTGCAGACTACTGTTCATCACTGAGCAGAGCAAAAAAGGAATGAGTATGAAAGAGGAAATGAAAGACACATGTGCATAGACACACACACACACCAGTAACCAACAGCGTCCAGCAATTTTCAGGTCTGAGACGGTTTGGAATGCAGAAGGTAGAATGTGAAAACATGCCATTGCCAGGGAAAGGGGCTTGATTAAATTCTCAGGTCATTTCTATCAATTTTACTTTTGAAAAAAATCATATTTTAACAAAACACGAAATATGTTGCTGTAGTTTATCCATAAATCATAAAAATTGTATACTATTTGAAGTTTACATTAAACTAAAATATTTATTAGGTACTAACACAGTGTCTGTGGACATCTCATTACCATAACACTTTTTCTAGTTCCTGTAAAAATCTGTCTTTAAATAAAGTTTTATTCACCCATGAAGCCATGATGCATAATCTAGAGGAGTAGTCTTTAGATGAGCACAAGTTAATGTATTCGCTTATATGCCTTCAGAATGAGGTTCTTATTCTCAAACACACCCTTTAACCCACTTGGCCTTCTCATTACTGAAACAGCTAAAAGCTCAAACTGGGGAAAAGGTCTGATTTTATTATAATTTTCTATGTTCATTTGAAATATTTTTTTATTTTCAGTGTTATGTTTAACTCAGGCCTTTTCATTAAATATTTCTTTTTTTGTAACTTTTTTGGGCTTCGAAAACTGTTACGGTAATGATAATAAATTGTGGCTAAATACATAATATCTGATTAAATAAAACATAATATTTATGAAATCGATGTGTATTTTTTATTAGCATAAACACAACTGTGGTCTAATGTTACGTTCGTCTGAAGGATGAGACCAAGGTGCAGCGTGGTAGGCAAACATTTTTTCCTTTATTAAAATGAACACCGTCAAAACAACAAAATACAAGAACGAACGTAAAGTTCTGCAGGCTACACAGTAACTATACAAAAACAAGATCCCACAAAAACTCAGTGGGAAAAGGCTGCCTAAATATGATCCCCAATCAGAGACAATGAATGACAGCTGCCTCTGATTGGGAACCATATCAGGCCAACATAGAAATACAAAACATAGATTATGCCCACCCCAAGTCACACCCTGACCTAACAAAATAGAGAATAAAAAAGGCTCTCTAAGGTCAGGGCGTGACATCTAATATGTTTTTGTGAATGTGACAACATTTGTGACTCCACGGATTACATTTGTGACCTGCTTTTTTAAGTATTTGTGATTTGCATTACCTATGTGATTTGCATTACCTTTGTGATTTGCATTACATATTTGTGAGTTGTGTTTTACGGATCAGTTTGTGCAGATTAAGATATTAATGTTTTAGACACGTTTCATGGGAACCTTCATGTGTCCAGTTTTCTGTGGGTTAGGAGAATATTCCATCAACGTCTCACCAAACATACACAGAACATGGTTGCCATGTTTTCAGAATATAAAATATGAATGTTTGTGGCATATTGTATCGGCGGTCACGTCACCACTGAGGGAACGCAAAGCCTGCACACATCATTTGGAGAGCGGGAGATTCCAGCTCATTGCACTATACTTCATGACTCTGGTTAACTTGAATAAATTAAGAATTTATGTTTTAAAGAACAACTGTTCTCTTTAGTATTTCTTAGACAAGAAGATACAATATGGTACAATGACAGAACTCGCTTTTGACTCATCCATAATCGAGTTTTGGTCGAGAAAAGAGAGGCTTTTCGAGAGGCCTCCAAGAGGCTTCACGTCACTAGCTAGCTACCTAACTAGCCATTGGGCTAGCAAGACTATCTGAGGTAAAATTAGCCACAGAGCGTGCAGTGCATGTAGCTAGTCGTTTTGCAGTGCTAGCTGGCTAACGACATGGAGCTGCTAAAGCCTCCAACCGAACTGAAACTTAACAGCAGAGGTTAATGCAGAGGTTCAAGCCGTTTCACCCTCTATCTGTTAGCGATAGGAGTGGCTGAAAAAGACAACGCACAGAAGGCCGAACTGTTTTCTCACAGTAGCAGGCTCGGACGCCATTGGTGTCTACAACAGCTTTCAGCTAACAGATTAGGAGCAAGCAGGCATTGACACTCATATGCATGTGAGACATTCCATGTGTTTATTTATGGTAAAACAGTGTGGGCCGAAACAACTCATAAACATTTGGTTACAATTGCAAAGAAGGGTCTAGCATACACACCACCAAGGGTACAGAGACTGTTTCTGAAACTTCAGAAATACGACTTGCAACTCCAGTACAGACCAGGGTAAGAATTGTTAGTGGCAGACACATTGTCCAGAGCTTTTGACAGCTCAGAACCAAACCAGATATACGAGCAGGATGAGACCATACATGTAAACCTTATCAGAGCGTTGCCCAGTCTTAGATGAAATGTGGACAGTTATTTCACGTGCTACTGCAAATGATTAGTGTTTGCAAAAGATGATTCAAACCATAACATGCGGGTGGTCTGTACAAGCTATACCATACCCTTATGGTCAATACAAGGATGAGCTATCTGTACTTTTAAGATGGTCATACCAAGGATCATTTAGCTATTTGAATTTTAAGACCCCTTAAGGCAATGTTTCCCAAACTCTGTCCACAGGACCCCAAGGGGTGCACGTTTTGGTTTGTGCCCTAACACTACACAGATGATTCAAATAACCAACTAATCATCAAGCTTTAATGATTTGAATCAGCTGGGGGACCCGAGGCCCGAGTTTGGGAAACACTGCACCTAACCATTGCCCAATAAGTTTTATCTTTATGGCATGTCTTTATTGGGTCAGAATAGTTAAGCCCTTTCCAGAAGTAACCATAAAGCCTCCTCCCTAGGCACTTATGTAGATCTGAAACAACTTGATGTAAGCAATAGGGTCTCACTCACACAGAACTTTGCACTTTGAAGTAAATCTCAGCCATAGGAGGCTGCTGATGGGAGAACAGCTCATAATAATGTCCAGAATGGAGCAAATGGAATGGCATCAAACACGTGGAAACCATTTGTTTGATACCATTCCATTACATCCACTCCAGCCATTACTACAAGCCCATTCTCCCCAATGAAGGTGCCACCAACCTCCTGTGAATTCTCAGCCCCTTATAAAAGTAGACTCAATAAAATATTTGATTGATCATAGTGATTAAAGAGTATAATTAAAACAGGTTAATATGCCCCACCAACATTAGACAACTGCTATAGTTCTTGCCCTTAAGAAAAACGAGATCTCTTCCTACTTACCCCATGGTCTCAACACTTAGTTTTCCTCAACCCACATTGGCTCTTTGCTCTGTATTTCTGTCATGTTCCACGGGCTCTGATTTTCTGCTCTATATTAGCATTCATCTTGGGGCCAGAACAAGATGGCCCTCGTGTATTATGATCAGCATGTTTATCTGTAACAGAATTGGGATCCCGATTATTGAACCCTTATAGGCTCTGCATGGTCAATTTGTGTCTGAAGTGGCCCTACAGCATTTACTGCGATGCAGCCTCCACAGACTTCAGGGCTTTCATACTTCTTGTTCTTAGCGGAGCAGAGCTGTGAGTATTTATTCAGGACGTATCGCACCCTCCTACCGTCAAGCAATCATGTCATTGCGGAGCTATACGGAGCCCTCTGCATTGTTACAACATTTGAGAGGCGTAGGGTGATGCAGTACGGAGCATGATTTGGCCTCTGCATGCCTCCGGAGGCTCCACAATTGCATCACACTCTCCTTTCAAAGCCTCCAACCACATTTTTAGATTAAGCATAAATTGGCTGTTAACCCTTCTACAATTTATGCGGCTCCGCGGAAATCTAATTAACATTTTAAAAAATCCCTATCAAGGTGGGAATTTCTGAACAGGCCTCGAAACCATGCCAGGACCATCAGAAGCACCATCCCCGACAATAGGTTAACTTACTACAGGTGCATCCATGTAAACTCCATCAGTCTACTCTGCAGTTCTAGCAATCTGTTTAACAGCCTCTGCATATGATACATCATGACTGATCCTATATCTCTGAGCTTCTCTCTGTACCTGGCATCCACCAAATGCTGCACTGTGTTGTTCTCCCCCACAAATACAGCACTTAACCACATTGCTTCCACATTCACCGTAATCTGAGTAGCTACATGTCCCATTCTTTGGCATTTAAACAATGCAGTGCATATTGGACAAATTCTCTAACATTGAAATTAAAGCATCCTATCTGTACTTTTCCCGGCAAGACTTTTTCAGACTCGCCGCCATTTCCGACCTCTCGTCCCCTCGTCCAAAATCTTTGACGAGGACCAGCCCCGTCCACTTGTGAGGGGAGTTCCTTACTAATTAGTGACCTTAATTCATCAATCAAGTACAAGGGAGGAGTGAAAAAACCGCAGACACTCGGCCCTCCCTGGAATGAGTTTGACACGTGCTCTAGGGCATGTGCTTATTGGGCCAGTATAGTTAGGCCCTGTCCAGAAGAAACTTTAACCCCTCCTCCCTAGGGACTAGTGTAGATCTGAAACAACTTGATAGGTGAACGCAATAGGATGAATGCACTTCGACTTAAATCTCAGCTCTGTTAAAAGTACACTCAAGAACACTTCGACGTAAATCTCAACTCTGTTAAAAGTACACCCAAGAAAATATTTATTGATCATAGTGATTCAGGAGTATCATTAAAACAGGTTAATATGCCCCACCGACATTAGACAACTATACAGAATGCCCTTAAATTGTTGAAATAAGTATATCAAATCAACGATGAGAGAATAGTTCAATGAATTGATAACTGACACAGACATGGTGGTGTTGAAGGTACATCTGAATGCTGTGGACCAAGAGGTTGTGAGTTCAAATTCCAGGTGAGGATATGTTGAATAATAATTACTGTATAAATGAACATGCATAATGTAATCATGTACTGTATGTCAAATATGTAAGTTGAAAACACTATGTTAAAAGTCATGTGTTTGTGAGTATCCCCAACCTTGCCAACTGACACAAAGAGCTGTGAATGGATCAGTGGTTCACTAATCAGGGCCTTGATGGGCTTAGCAACAGTAACAATGTGTGCTGTGTAATGGGAAAAACATTTTTGGGGATAACTTTCCTTTGGGACCATCAGACAACGTCCTGACAACTGATACACATAAATGTTCCATGAAACGTTAGCCTGACGACTCACACAAAATGATTCTGCTGCTCTGTCATTCGCAAACATATGTTAGTCTGAGACTGCCATCATTGAAGTTGTTTGTGGTGATGAGGGGCGTTCTCAGAAGATTTTTGCTAACATAGAAAGAATGTTTTCCTAACTATGCCGGTAACATTATTTGATAACTGGTTAGATGGCATTATGTATTACCAAACTTTGGTTTACTTGAATGTAGCTGTAAGCTAGGTGTTGATAGCAACTGGCTGACTTATGCAATGCTAACGTAACATTAACAGGCTGGTAGGGCTAACGTTAGCAGGCTAGTAGGGCTAACGTTATAGCAGGCTAGTTGGCAAGCAACTTTGCGAGCTGATTTGTAACAATAAATTAATCCCTCTCTGCCGACGACCTTGTCAACCACTTTGAAAAGAAGGTTGATGACATCCACTACTCATTCACTCAGCCTATTGAGTCTATTGATCTCACTCACACAGAAATACCCTACGCCTTGACCTCTTCCTCCCCTCTCTCCAGATGAGATCCTGCGACTAGTAAGGTCTGGCCGCCCGACAACCTGCCCACTCGACCCCATCCCCTCCTCCTTTCTCCTGATTATCTCTGGAGACCTTCTCCCATTCCTCACTTCCCTCAAAAACACATCCCTGACCACTGGCTGCAGTTGCTCCCCTCCTCAAGAAACAAACACTCAACTCATCTGACGTCAAAAACTATAGACCTGTATCCCTTCTTTCTTTCCTTCCCAAAACACTTGAGCGTGCCCTCTCTGATCAACTTTCTCATTATCTCTCTCAGAACAATCTTCTTGACCCTAACCAGTCAGGCTTCAAGACGGGTCACTCAACCGAGACTGCTCTTCTCTGTGTCACAGAGGCTCTCTGCACTGCCAAAGCTTACTCTCTCTCCTCTGTTCTGATCCTCCTAGATCTATCCACTGCCTTTGACACCATGAACCATCAGATCCTCCTCTCCAACCGCTCAGGGCTGGGCGTCTCAGGCTCTGCACACTCTTGGATTGCATCCGACCTGGCAGGCCGCTCCTACCAGGTGACTTGGAGAGGATCTGTGTCTGCACCACGTACTCTCACTACTGGTGTCCCCCAGGACTTGGTTCTAGGCCCTCTCCTCTTCTTTCTATACACCAAGTCATTCAGCTACATCATATCCTCACATGGTCTCTCCTATCATTGCTATGTTGATGACACTCAACTACTTTTCTCCTTCCCCCTTCTGACACCCAGGTGGTGACACTCATCGCTGCGTACCGAGCAAATATCTCAACTTGGATGTCGGCCCACTACCTCAGGCTCAATGAGACGGAGCTGCTCTTCCTCCCATGGAAGGCCTTTTTGCTCAAAGACCTCTCCATTACGGTTGACAACTCCACAGTGTCACCCTCCCTGTTGTTCTCTGCAAACATCAAAGCAGTGACTCGCTCCTGCAGATGTCGCTTTGAAGAATCTCAAATAAAATATATTTTGATTTGTTTAACACTTTTTTGGTTACTACATGATTCCATATGTGTTATTTCATAGTTTTGAAGTCTCCACTATTATTCTACAATGTAGATAATAGTAAAAATAAAGAAAAACCCTTGAATGAGAAGGTGTGTCCCTTGACTGGTACTGTATATGCATCTCTATCGCTGTTTAGAGAAGACTCACTATGCATCTGGAAATGGCGATCAAGGCACAAAGGGGGTCTAGTGTCTGTTGAGTTTGTGTAACAAAGGAACAAGCTTTATTATGTAATTGCTTGGATTAAAAGTTCAAATACATTGCCTTCAGAAAGTATTCACACCCTTTGACTTATTCCACATTTTGTTGTGAAAGACTTGACGATTGCTGTTCACTGCTGCTCCCCATCTAACTTAACAGAGCTTGAGAAAATGTCTAAAAACTTTGTGATGATGGGCTAGAAGAAAATATATTTAATCCATTTTGAATTCAGGCTGTAACACAAAGGGTATGAATATTTTCTGAAGGCACTGTTTAAACAGGTTTGTTGTTTAGATGTGTAGGCTATGTGTGGTACACCACCATGGTCAATACCTCTATATCAGGAGCTCTCTTCCTTGTACTCCTTCCAGATTTGTCTGTGGATGTTACGTTCTCCATGTTGACACTTGGCCAAGTTGTGTGTGTGTGTCTCACCATCTTCTCCCATTGGCTGGTTCTGCCTTCACTGTCACTGTATTCTCCGGTGTTTCAGAGCTCATGATGCCAAATATCTGGAAGAATCAAATATTTGCTCAAATACTCTGCTCAGATTTTCTCTTGGACCTTAATTACCTAGTCTTTGTTGCTACACGTTTCAATTTACTCTTGTTTGTTCCTCGACTACACTGTCCTCCTCACTGCTCCCTTTTTCAATAAACATTGCAGAGGCCCCGGTCGAAAATTCTCTGTGCTATGCCAAACAGTACCTAACCTGTAACGGCTAATTCAGCTTCACATTAGCCCGTTACAATCTGCTAGCTAGGGCAGGTCCAGACTACAAAGAACTGCTGTGGTCTTAATGAGTATATCATTTAATGTATCAGTGGTTTCAAAAAGAACTCAAGAAAATAATATTACAAACAGCATGTACAGTTGAAATCGGAAGTTTACATACATCTTAGCCAAATACATTTAAACGCAGTTTTTCACAATTCCTGACATTTAATTCTAGTAAAAATTCCCAGTCTTAGGTCCGTTAGGATCACCACTTTATTTATGAATATGAAATGTCAGAATAACAGTAGAGTAAATGATTTATTTCAGCTTTTATTTCTTTCATCACATTCCCAGTAGGTCAGAAGTTTACATACACTCAATTAGTATTTGGCAGCATTGCCTTTAAATTGTTTAAGTTGGGTCAAATGTTTTGGGTAGCCTTCCACAATCTTCCCACAATAAGTTGGGTGAATGTTGGCCCATTCCTCCTGACAGAGCTGGTGTAACTGAGTCAGGTTTGTAGGCCTCCTTGCTCGCACACGCTTTTTCAGTTCTGCCCACAAATTTTCTATGGGATTGAGGTCAGGGCTTTGTGATGTCCAGTCCAATACCTTGACTTTGTTGTCCTTAAGCCATTTGCCACAACTTTGGAAGTATGCTTGGGGTCATTGTCCATTTGGAAGACCCATTTGCGACCAAGCTTTAACTTCCTGACTGATGTCTTGAGATTTTGCTTCAATATATCCACATATTTTCCTCCCTCATGATGCCATCTATTTTGTGAAGTGCACCAGTCCCTCCTTCAGCAAAGCACCCCACAACATGATGCTGCCACCCCCGTGCTTCACCGTTGGGATGGTGTTCTTCGGCTTGCAAGCCTCCCCCTTTTTCCTCCAAACATAACGATGCTGATTATGGCCAAACAGTTCTATTATTGTTTCATCAGACCAGAGGACATTTCTCCAAGAAGTATGATCTTTGTCCCCATGTGCAGTTGCAAACCGTAGTCTGGCTTTTTTATGGTGGTTTTGGAGCAGTGGCTTCTTCCTTGCTGAGTGGCCTTTCAGGTTATGTCGATATAGGACTCATTTTACTGTGGATATAGATACTTTGTACCTGTTTCCTCCAGCATCTTCACAAGGTCCTTTGCTGTTGTTCTGGGATTGATTGCACTTTTCGCAACAAAGTACACTCATCTCTAGGAGACAGAACGCATCTCCTTCCTGAGCGGTATGATGGCTGCGTGGTCCCATGGTGTTTATACTTGCGTACTATTGTTTGTACAGATGAACGTGGTACCTTCAGGCGTTTGCTCCCAAGGATCAACCAGACTTGTGGAGGTCTACATTTTTTTCTTAGGTCTTGGCTGATTTCTTTTGATTTTCCCATGATGTCAAGCAAAGAGGCACTGAGTTTGAAGGCAGGCCTTGAAATACATCCACAGGTACACCTCCAATTGACTCAAATTATGTCAATTAGCCGGTCAGAAGCGTCTAAAGCCATGACATCATTTTCTGGAATTTTCCAAACTGTTTAAAAGCACTGTCAACTTAGTGTATGTAAACATCTGACCCACTGGAATTGTGATACAGTGAATTATAAGTGAAATAATCTGTCTGTAAACAATTGTTGGAGAAATGACTTGTGTCATGCACAAAGAAGATGTCCTAACCGACTTGCCAAAACTATAGTTTGTTCACAAGAAATTTGTGGAGTGGTTGAAAAACAAGTTTTAATGACTCCAACCTAAGTGTATGTAAATTTCCGACTTCAAATGTATATTATATGCCATATACTTTGCTTTCAAGTCAGATGACTCTTGCCACGTAGCTGTTGTCACACAAGGACAACTATACATCAAAGAGATATTTGAGTCACTGGGAATAAAGTCCAGCTCAGTAAATGTAAATGATTTGGGTATGCCAGCCAGCCTAGTCTCATTTAGGTGTTGTCCTCGGGCTGTATTTACCAGACTGATTACTAGATTGCAGGTGTTATCGCCCTCTTGTGGTCTTGAATGGATCTGATTGGAAACATAGGGTATTTTATTGTTTATTACTCTGATCAAAAATATAAATGCAACATGCAACAATTTCAAAGATTGTACTGAGTTACAATTCATATAAGGAAATCAGTCAATTGAAATAAATTCATTAGGCCCTAATCTATGGATTTAACATTACTGGGAATACAGATATGCATCTGTTGGTCACAGACACCTTAAAAAAAGGTAGTGGCGTGGATCAGAAACCCAGTCAGTATCTGGTGTGACCATTTGCCTCATGCAGCGCGACACATCTCCTTCTCATAGAGTTGATCAGGCTGTTGATTGTGGCCTGTGGAATGTTGTCCAACTCCTTCAAGGGCTGTGTGAAATTTCTGGATATTGACAGGAACTGGAACACGCTGTCGTACACGTCGATCCAGAGCATCCTGAACATGGTCAATGGGTGACATGTGTGGTGAGTATACAGGCCATGGAAGAACTGGGACATTTTCAGCTTCCAGGAATTGTGTACAGATCCTTGCGACATGGGGCCATGCATTATCATGCTGAAACATGAGGTGATGGCGGCGGATGAATGGCACGACAATGGGTCATTCATCCTTGAAGGTCACTTTAGAAAATTTGGCAGTACATTCAACCGGCCTCACAACCGCAGACCACGTGTATAGCGTCGTGTGGATGAGCGCTTTGCTGATGGCTTATGGTAGAGAAATTAACATTCAATTGTGTTGTTAACAAAACTGCACATTTTGGAGTGGCCTTTTATTGTCCAGCACAAGGTGCACCTGTGTAATGATCATGCTGTTTAATCAGCTTCTTGACATGACACACCTGTCAGGTGGATGGATTATCTTGGCAAAGGAGAAATGCTCACTATCAGGGATGTAAACAAATTTGTGTACAACATCTGAGAGAAATCCTTTTTTTTTGTGCGTATGGAAAATGGCTGGGATCTTTTATTTCAGCTCATGAAACATAGGACCAACACTTTACATGCTGCGTTTATATTTTTGTTAAGAGTGGTTAAGTTCCCAGTAAGCTACAGTGGTTACTCTAAGAAATATTTCACATATGATTCCAAGAATATTTGAAGCACAATTTAAATATGAATACTAGGAAGTACAACCCCCTCCCATTACATGACTTAACCTGCTTATATTATCCTATGTTGAGGCAGAGATATATACTGTATCTATGATGAGGGCCTAATATATCTCCCTCTGACTCATTCACCTTTCTGCTATCAGAGGCTTCAAAACAAGGTTTTGTCCAAGTGTTGGTGACCTACCCTGCTGATCTTTATTTACAGGAAACAATTACGTGTTGTAGATATGTCATTTTTTACCCAGGTTTGCAGTTTCATTTGAAAATGACAGAACAACAATATGCCCTTTTGACTAAAATGTGTATATTGCTTCATCTGTCTCATTCTAACCCATTAATCTAGGTGACAATTCATTATGTTCTTATTTTCCCTCTAGTGAAGCACTGTAACTCAATCTGTATTGACCTCTCAGTGCTCTACCCCTTAGTAAATGGTTCCTCCTCCTCCTTGAACCCCTCTTGTGAGAACAGGATGTTTTCCCTGCAGTTCTGGTATGTGACTGGGAGATCCCCACAAAGGCTGCCCTGTCAAACCCATCACTATAATGTAGTTATATAGGCTAACCTATTCCAGCAAACTAATGGGCTGCTCTTATGTGGAATCAATCAGCACCTATTCTGCAAAGGTAGCTATGACATGTAAGTCCTTTGAAATGAAAAGTACATGTTTTTTTTAAGTTCCATACATTTATGAATTTGAATGTTACAAAATTGAGCTTTACGCATTATGCTTGTCAAATATGTTGCAGAAACATGGGATATCAGAATCTCATTTTGAACTTGAGACAAAAAACAACTCATTCAGATGGGTAACAATAAAGAAAATCACGCCCTTCTGTAAACAACAGTTTTCTGTGTAACCAATTGTATTTTACAACAAACGTAGTTGCTTATGACTGAAGGTAATTTTCACCATTCACAAGGTGTATTGGGAGGTTCCTAATGCGTGAACCGGCCAATGAAGGTCCATCGTGGGTTGGTTTTCGTTTTTGCACGAGGAAATTCCGATTACTGAGGAGATTCGATTAATGCTCTAGGAATTCCCGGGCTAAACCGGCTTAGCGTTGATTGCTTCCATTTGGAACCGGCTACATCCTGGGCATGAGCCGGGTGCCCGGTTTTGGCCGGCGGAGAAGTCGGCTCAAAACAAAAGTGACTTCGGGTTAAGGTCGTGGAGTAACGAGTATGATTATGTGTTTTCACATGCAAAAGTGATTGATTAAGATAAAAACGCTTTATCTGCCGTCACAATGAAAACCAGTTTGAAAATTCGAGCATATATTTTATGAAAAATAGATGTATGTTTCTGAACGATGCTGCACTGTTCACAATATGACTGAGCGGCAGATTACTGTTTGATTTGAAAAGAGCGTGCCTCGCTCACCGGTTTCGCGTGGTCACGTGTTGGGCTATAGTTCGGTTCAACCCGAGGCAGCTTAATCGAACTCCGCCATTTACATACGTAGGTACTTTTCCTAGCCAATGAACCTCAGCGGTGGGATGGCCTGGTTTGGAATTTTGACCTCTCACGTTCATCCAAAGGAGGGTCCTAATTCTTTGTCTTCAGATTTCCTACATGACACCAGACACAGCCTATTATGAAGGAGTAGGGGTGCGGCTACTAGGTTCCTCGTCCACCCAAATCATCTGTGGGCATTGGTTATGTTGACATGTCCCGCCTACTGGCCGGTCTGCGGACTTCACACAGGCAGTTGTGTGTTTCATAAAAATGCACTCTGATGCGGCAAGTAAGTAGCTATAGTAGTGGCTTTTGGTGTGTTTAGGCTCCACGTATTGATAACTTACGTAACAGCGACCGGATCTATTGCATCTATCTGTTTGCCTTTAGATTTAGCTGTTAATCGAGTGTCTAATAGAGGTATGTGCAGACGATCTGTCTATTGCCATTCTCTTTGTATTTCCAAGTGTTGTCTTGGGGCGCAACAAAGGGACTGTACTGTGTTATTGCTGAATGTACGCACTTTTTGTTGACTTATTGTTAGGACAACTAACGTTCCAAAGGCTACTATTCGGTTGAATACATAAGCTAAATATGTAATTATTGTCGACCTATTATACTGCTATTTTGTCGCTTATTTACGGACGGGAATGAAGTGCTACTGCAAAGCAAGTTACACTTGGAACAATGTTGTGTAGGCTAAATAGGTCAGTTTTCCAGTCAACTGCGGAAAATTACAGAGGATGAAAATTGTGACGCAGTTCTGTAAAATATATGTCTATGCTTGCTGCAATAGAGTTGGCCGACTGCGCGTCATATACATCAACTGTTGCAAGAGAACCATAAGATACTTGCATGCACTATTCCATAGGATGTAACATTTTTGTATCGATATAATATGCATTCATCAGTTGGGGTGAGTGTCGGGAGAGGGGTGCAGAATGAAATGTTAATTTCTGAGGGCGGGAGTTGTAGTCTAATTCCACTCTCCATTGATCAAGATCTTAGAACCTTGATCCAGGAAATGGACTACAACAACCATAATGTCTCCCTCTACTCTCCAGATACTTTGTAAACTCTGTGCAAGTTGTGTGTCTGTATTGCTATTTTAAGTAGTCTATTCAGTTAGTGCTATCATGAGGTTCGGCCTTTCGTTGATCTAGGTGTGTGAGCGTTTTGACTATAGAAACGGAGTAAAAGCGAAAATGACACTTCGTGAGCGCAGATTAGGAGATTACATGTTTTATTGGATAGGCCATGTCGGCGTGGTCTTTAATCATAATCGACCACTCTACTTTTTTTGTCTGGCATTCTGTGAACCCTGTTACATTTGAATACAATCCTCATCTGTCAATCCTGGTTATGATCTGACTATAGACTACTGTATTATATCACCTTATTCTAATGTATCTACGTAGCTACAGTCCTTCATACCTCTTTCTGGTTGGTATTAGGCCTACTGAACGATTATAACTGCTCAGCATAAAAATGCACATTTTATTGTGAATCCGATCTCGATGAAAGGCTTTGATTATGTGCAGTTATGGCTGTTTGACATCACTATTTAGTCGTCCCAACTATTTTGATGCAAATTACGAAGGTGATTAAGATGGTTGTACATGCATACCTTCTCATTCCTATTGGCTGAATGCAAAGATGTGACCCCTATGACAGAGGGAGGAGCATGATGATGTAGGCAGGCTGTGGGCAGCAGATGGTGAGTTCTCCCAGCTATCAGTGTCCTGGGAAACCTATGTTTCTGAGAAGGTTATGTTTCTCTGAGAAGCAGATCATTCTTTAATATTGCCTACTGTTACTGTTGCGTGTCTGTTCCACATCTAATGTATGTCATGTAGCGGTGTTACATTTAGAGATGTGCTGAAATGTACTTTCCCTCCTTTAGATTTTCAGCTGAACTCCCATTTTTCTACGCTGGCCAGCATCCACAAAATCTACCACACCCTGCACAGGCTGGTAAAAGCATTTTGCCCTCATACCACAATGTGTTTTTCATGTGTCATATGAGTACCAGCCACCTGTTCTAACCGTTTACTTTATGGAGTTCCTCTGGCAAAATGCTAAGAATTTGATCATGGACATTTACCCCTATCTACAAATGAATCCTAGTTATTAATGAGTTATAGACATGGATATATTTTTCTATTCCTGGATGGCTACTTAAAAGGGATTAATTCATCCTTCCTCTCATCCTATTTCTCTCCTCCCGCTCTCTCTCTCTGAAATAATAACTGCATCTCTAAAGGTTACAAGCTTGAGGAAATGAGAGAGCAGGCCTCCCCTCACACCCTTCCCTTGCTCACTGCATGCGAACGTCGGTGCTGCTGTGTGTGTGTGTGTGTCTCTTGGTGGGGGTTGCCTAATATAGTTCCATTTATCTCTCCACTCAGAACCTGACGGAGGACGTTGGACAGGACGGTCACTCCACAGGTACCGACCCTGCCTGCACCTTAATGCAGACCCACATGACACTTACTAGCTAGGTTTCCATCCAATTGGCGGCAGGTTTTAACACAATATTAGCATTTTCGCGCAACCTATGTGTTTCCATCTAATTGATTAAAGGCTGCGCGTGATGACGTTGTGCACTTGAAAATCACTTTTGCTGTTAAATTCCCATGTACCAAAAGAAAAAGACAAGTTAAATGGGTTTCTATTGAATTTTAAACCCTACTGATGGTTTTGTCACAATCTTTTTGGTTATATAGCGAATGTTACCACTCTGGCCTTGGCAAGTTCGCTCTAGCCAACAGCCCGCAGATACAGTGCGGGTATAGCCTACATGATGAGATTATTATGGACAAAAAGAGCAAGATTATATTTATTTGTCAAACGGCAGCCAAGCATCGATCATCATGTCACCAGAATAAGACCTTCGATATTTATTGAAAGGAGCATCAAGCTCATCACTGTGCACTTTCACCACCCTGTGAAGTTCATCATAACTTATTTCATCTGTAGCCTGGTAAACTGCATGCTTTCCCCTAGTCGCAGTGGGAGTACCACACAACATATCATCGCGTGACTCCAAGTTTACTTCCATGTGATGGTTATTTGCTCATAAAGGCATTTCCACCGCCATTTCTCACATCATACATTTTACCGTCGCAAAAAGATCCTACCTTGTCTAGCGTGTTTTGTTTTGTCGACATTTGGAAAGTTTACCGACAAATTTGCTGTTTCCATCACGGCCTGTCAATACCTTTTCTACCTGACATGTATTTACTCGTATAAAAAGGTTAGATGGAAACCTGGTTGCTGTTCTCAATATCTCTCTCCTCACTCTCTATATCTCTCTATATCTCTCTATATCTCTCTATATCTCTCTCTCTCTCTCTCTCTCTCTCTCTCGCATTGTGTTTCTCTCAGCCTGCCGCTCCAGAGCCATGCCTCCTAGGAAAAAGAGGAGACCCACTACTGGAGATGATCTGTCAGCTAAGAAGAGTCGCCAGGACAGGTACTACCAACCTGGTACACCAACGAATAGCATCAGTTAGATCAGGTCTTACACAATAAGAGGAATCATATCCAACAGTCTTATTCAGATTCACGAATCACTCGTAGACAGACTACGTAACGTCTGTCAAAAGACTGGGATGACTAACACCTCGATCACACCCGACCGACAGTCATTGCATATTGGTACACCAGAAGTACATTCGTTTCCAATGGAACGCTGTGTTTGCCTTGCAGCATTATCTTGCGGAGGCAGTTGCAGTGCGTTCTGTGTGGTCTATATATCCAACGTATGCATCAAATTGTATGCGTCGGCTTGACAGAAATAGTAGCAAAAGGTGAATGTTGAACTTTTGTTGCACACATATCCAGTAAACATTTTTGGATTACATAATAAAAATGCTGTGTCATTTAATTACGCAGCGTTGACGCAAAGACGCTGTCAGTCTGATCGAGGCATAGCGAGTAACCGTTGTTCATGTGCGCTGGTTTCTCGTCTTGATTTAGCGGGTGTGCGCGTCTTTTCGAAATTCGCAAGAGGAGGGTATATTTGACCCATAGCCTGGCAGAGAGAGGCGGGTGGAGCTACCACCCTGCTTTTGCTCCTCAGTCTAGTATCTTTTTTTCATACATATCCCCCCAGAACCTAATCCAGTATATTATGCAATCGCGTGCAATTTTTGTTCTGGATTTTCAACAGTTCACTGAAACGGGATGCATGCGTGATGACACATGATTTGTCTCCCCAGTGGATTTGCATACTTCATTGTCAGCTTAGAAATCCAAAAGAGCAGCAAGAGGACTTTCCATCACATAGCTCATCCAATAGTTATTTGTCAGGATTAACTTTTTTCTACATCGTAGTGTGTGATATGCTCCTAGACGGTAGGATTTTAGGTCACACAATGTTTTCCCAGCACCCGCAGTAATGTGTTAAATATGCTGCGTGTGCTGTGCCGTAGATTGTGTCTGAATGGTCTTTTTCAAAATGCAGTGTTTTTAGAAAACATGAGGCACCACAAATTCGAGAGGAAGAGACCTTCTCCAGTAAAAGATGCCTGGAGTGGTTCTATGAGTACGCAGGTGAGACACAAGGTTTGTAAATATACATTTTGCAATTCTCTATCAGTTTATATAAGCACACTGACCATAATGGTGTAAATACCTTTGTTACGCTTAGATTTGGGTTTTCATGTCATAGTTGAATTGTACTGTGTGAGAGCTGTGAATCGGGCATCATTGATTGCTTCATAAAGGATGTCTCTTGCTTGCTGAAATGATGTCATAGATTAATGTTTTGTGTTTGTCACCTGCAGGTGGGATAGGGTCATAGAGAATTGTTACGTATGTATGTACGCATTGTGATTGTAATTTTTGCTGTGATGATGTCAGAATACTTTGTTACCTCATTCTATGTCATAGAATTCTATGACATCATAACAATAGCGATTACAATCATGGTTTTCGTGATGTGATGTCATAATAGGTACTGCTTTGACCTCCGGATTATGACATCACACCATGTAAATATAATAGAATCTCTATGGTTGTGATGTCATAGCATTGTTGTGTCTGTGGCATACTATGCTGTCATAATATCAGAGATTAATCCTATGTGTTTGTTTCTGGTAGGAGTGGATGATGTCATAAATAATGGCCCTGTATATATGTGTGTATCTTTGATAGGCTGTGATGATGTCGTGGGGCCAGAGGGAATGGAGAAGTTCTGTGAAGATATTGGAGTGGAACCAGAGAATGTAAGGATGGCTAGTCATGTCTATGTAGATGGGTGACATTTATAATCCATCCACATGTGCATGCACTTGGTTGTTATAGTTGGGTACAACGCCGTTATTCAGAGATGGCACAAAGATGAAAATGACTCACTGAAAAGTAAACATCTCAAGCATTTCATTGTGTTATAGCATGTGAGTGTATGCTGTTCTTTGTGAACAGGTGGTGATGCTGGTTTTGGCCTGGAAGCTGGATGCCCAGAGTATGGGCTACTTCACCCTACAGGAGTGGTTGAAAGGCATGGGCTCCCTGCAGTAAGTCTCTGCTCTCAGTTTGTGTGTTTTACTGGACGTGTGTTCTGTGTGTCTGCCCCTACAGTTTGTCCTTTTCTAGCTGTGCCATGTACAAAATGGTGCTGACCCCAGACTGGGTTTATAGTCTGCCTCTGTCTGTATAGTCTACTTTATATTCAACTGTCTGTTTTGTAGTCAACAGTCTCTGTCAGCTGGGACTCTATACTGTCTCTAACTTGTCTCTCTGGCGTTGTCAGGTGTGACTCCACAGAGAGGCTGAGGAACTCCCTGGACTACTTGAGGTCTGTCCTAAACGACACCACCAACTTTAAGCTCATTTACAGATACGCCTTCGATTTTGCTCGGGTGAGTGAGGGAAAGCCGCATCTGCAGTATTCTCACTAGATTTCCTCTGACTCAGATATTTATTTCCCCTGGGATATTTATTTTGACTGATATATTTATTTGTTGATGTTTAGATTCAACACACGAAAGATGAAACTATTACCATTTGTAGAAATAAACAAGGGATAAGTGACGTCAGGTAGGAAAGTAAGTCTGTGCTGTCAGCTCTCAGCTTAGTTTTGAGTGTGTCAAGATCATTTTCTTATTCGACTTGCATGGCTGAAGCTCTCATGAGTACTGCTTGTTCGTTCTATTGAGTCACTCATATTTGACCCCTGACTTCTGATACATCTGTTAGGGCTCTATTCAATCTGTAAATCTGAGGCGTTACAGACTCCGCAAAATAAATGTAAAGGTCATTTCCGTTTGAGCCGACATATGCAGCGTTTACAGTGAAGGCAGTCGCCGCTAAAGTGGGAACATTGCCTTTAAATTTCAGTCACGCTGTAAAGCTGAATTTCTGTGATACTGATTTTGTAGGAAAAGGACCAGAGGAGTTTAGACCTGAACACAGCCAAGTGCATGCTGGGGCTTCTCCTGGGGAAGACGTGGCCACTGTTTCCTGTGTTCAATCAGTTTTTAGAGGTATGGAGTCTAACTAACCTGTGTAACCTTCAACTTGATATAGTACAGACAACATTTGTCACGGTTTTGTCACTATGTATTGACTTCCTGTTCTGTCTTGTCTGTCATTCAGCAATCCAAGTATAAGGTTATCAACAAAGACCAGTGGTGCAACGTTCTAGAGTTCAGCAGGACAATCAACCTAGACCTCAGTAACTATGACGAGGATGGAGCCTGTAAGTGGACACATACAAACACTAATACACAATCGCTCATTCCCTAAGTGGTACAGGGGATCAGTGCTCTAACGTTATCCTTCTTTTCTCTCTTCTTTTGTCAGGGCCCGTTTTGTTGGATGAGTTTGTGGAATGGTACAAAGAAAGAGAGATGTCATAGCATTAGGTACACTGCAACAAAACCACATTATAATACAACGACGATGACAAACGGCTATGAGAAAACTAAAAACAAACAATACAAAATGGGAGAGGTGCTTGTCAGTGATGACAGGTGGTGCATCCAGGTAATGATAGCGATATGGTTTGGGGGGGAAGGGTGTTTAGGTGCAAGCCGCTCTGGCGAGATTAGGATGTAGGTCACCGTGGAGACACAAACCCTCTCCAGGTAATGATCCCTACCCATGTTACATTGTGGGTAATCACACGGCGAGCCCCAGTGGCGTTGCGCCCCCTCACTGTGATGTCATATTGCTGCGTGTTAGGATATCGTGTTCTCATGAGTGGCTCAATGGTTTTGTGTGTGTGCGAGAGATCCACTCTTGAACCCTTTGCTCCCGTTAGGAGGAATTAAACCAACAAAATCTCTCCATTTTGAACGGTCGGTCTTAGTCTTAAAAACAAGGTCATTTTGACCCGGTCACATTTGAATATTGCATATCCGTGCTTTGAACTTGATCTGTGCTTGTCTCTTTATAACCTACAGAACCCATCGTTTCTATCAGTTTTGTCCTGTTTGGGTTGAATTGGAATTCTTGAAGAAGCACACTGTGTCAAATGGCTGAGTGTTACAGTAGTTGGTCTTTTAGTCATGGTCGTTAAAGCTGTTGTTACAGGTGGATGATGACACCTGTACAGTTTACTGTGATGAAGTCATTTGTGCCAGTGCTTTTTGAGCCCCTTTTTTCCATCCTTAGTCTTACTGTGATACCAGCCTGTGCTAAAGCTTTGTAGCCCCCTGTGAAGGCTTCAGATTACCTCATACCACAACAACTAACCAATCAGCAGTGCTGCTTATTAACTCTTATTACAGTGCAGTGGTCAGTCGTTAGTGGACTGGCCAGCATTCATTGGTTATGTGACCAATCTATGTTTCTAAGCTGTAGGTTTTTAAGAGTTTTCTGTGCCTCTTTAACAATTTATAGAAGTCACTTTACTTGCGCCACACACACACACACACACACACACACACACACACACATTGGTCAGGGATACGTTCAGGATTAAATTAGACTGTTTGGCCTAAGTTGCGAGTTAAAATAGAAACATACCTCTATTTTTTCTTCATATCTGGCATATTGCTTTGGTCTTGTCTTCTGTTATGTCCACTGATCATGTCCAGTTTCATCCATATTACTAACGAGCCTCTCTCTCTCTCTCTCTCTCCAGTACTGAGAGTGTTATAATTGGAAGACTGCTTAAGGCCTTTGAGGAATAGGTTGTGTAGGGTAGGCAGGCTGTACATTAAGGGGAAATCCAATCCCAGCATGCATGCATTGCCATGTATCATTCAAGAGGTCTCAAAACCATGGACACTGACGGGTTCGATTTAGAACCCGGTGGTGATGCAATGGTGTTCTTTTTGCCTAGCGTAGGGCTAATGTTCTTGTAACACATGTAAACTTTTGTCTCTAGCTGTGATGTGACGCTCAATTGTCATGAGAGTGAAACTTTGCATGCATGCTCTCCATCAGAGCCATCTGCGAATGGATGAGATTTTTGAATACTTATTTTATTGTTGTTGTTTTTGTACAGGAATTTGTGCAAGTGTTTTTGTGCTTCATTTGATATCCTTGGTCATGTTGTCTTAACGCTTTCTGAAAACCATTGCTGTGTATATTCAGAGCCGGAACACACATGCAACCTCATTTGGGGAAGAGGAGTTCCATCCTGCATTTGCTCAACCACTCCCTTCTAACACACACACACACACACACACACACACACACACACACACACACACACACACACACAAAGAACCACACTGTTAGTCTCTCAAACAAATGGACATGAACTGAAATTAACGAAAGTTCAAGAAATTGGAGAAAGGAGACAAGTTTTGTGCAGTGTTGAAGGTGTGGTGTAAGAAGGGTATCAGGTCATATGTCAATCATTTATTGGTCAAACCCAGTGGTGTCTGAACTAAAGCATGTACAGTAAATGGTTCAATTTCTGAAGTAATAAGAACACATGATAGCTTCACCTATCAGTGATCCACGATGCTTTGACTGTCAGTAATCAGTGTATTTGTGTATATTAGGTTTTGGTAGGAGATGGAGCTAGTTGCTAAACTGCTCACTAATCATTTGCACAAAGTCTAATTCAGATGGTATTCTACATTGGTATTGCAGGAGGAAGAACAACTTTGTCCTGACTGTATGTACAGTATGTATGTCTGTTTTCACTGTAACCTATCTCTACGTATAAATGGGTTTATTAACTTATCGTTGTCTTTCATTTTTGCTTTGCCATTTTCCTTTACAGAACGATTGTTGTCAAAGGATGTTTCATTCTGCGTTCCTAAATAGCACAGGATCATATTTGGTCCCTCTACTGTTGGCCTAATGTATTTTTGTTCTGACTATTGCATTACCACAGTAATAACTACGTGTGTGTGTGTGTGTGTGTGTGTGTGTGTGTGTGTGTGTGTGTACACCTTATTATCCAGGTATCCATAGAACAACAGAGACAAAGGCATCACAAACACAGTATGGGTTACTTTCTTTACAGGTTTATTTATGATGCATACCAACGTGGTCTCAGAGCATTTCGTATGATATGTTATGAATTTCAATTCATACAATATGTTAACCATTTGCAAAATGTACGATATATTACAAATTCCAATTTGTTGTGGCTAAAGTTAGCTAGGGGTGGCTAGGTGGCTAATGCTAACATTAGCTGGGTTAGGTTAAAGGGTTAGGGGGGTTAGCTAAAATGGTTAGGGTTAGTGGAAGAGTTGGCTAACATTTTAAGTAGTGGCTAATTGGCTAAAATGCTCGAGTTGTCCATGATGAGGTTCAAACACATAACCTTTGGGTTGCTAGATGTTCACGTTCTATGCTTACCCATACACCTGACCAACCACCCTCCGTTTGTACTCCCTGATGAAGGCCATGCGGCTGAAACACGTCGGATCTTTAAAAACTTTGTTTCTATTGAACATGCCATACAAATAAAGGCATTTTAATTAATTATATGAAGAGTGCCTTGGTCCTCCTTTCTTTTTGATGACCAATTCACCCCTTTTACCAAAGATCACCTTCTGTCTACCAACATGTACTATTGTGTACCTTAGTAGCACTTCCCTTCCTCCTCTTTCCACCCTCCTTTTGTTTTTGATTTAAGTAACCCATCTTATGTAAACATACCAAACATAACATACACTACATGACCAAAAGTATGTGGACATCTGCTTGTCGAACATCTCATTCCAAAATCATGGACATTAATGTGGAGTTGGTCCCCCCCTTTGCTGCTGTAACAGCCTCCACTCTTCTCGGAAGGCTTTCCACTAGATGTTGGAACATTGCTACAGGGACTTCCATTCAGCCACAAGAGCATTAGCGAGGTCGGGCACTAATGTTGTGCAATTAGGCCTGACTCGTAGTCAGCATTCCAAAGGTGTTCGATGGAGTTGAGGTTAGGTCTCTGTGCAGTCCAGTCAAGTTCTTCCACACCAATCTTGACAAACCATTTCTGTATGGACCTCGTTTTGAGCACGGGGCCATTGTCATGCTGAAACAGGAAAGGGCCTTCCCCAAACTGTTGCCACAAAATTGGAAGAACAACATTTTCTAGAATGTTATTGTATGCTGTAGCGGTAAGATTTCCCTTCACTGGAACTAAGGTGCCCGAACCATGAAAAACAGCCACAGACCATCATTCCTCCTCCACCAAACTTTACAGTTGGCACTATGCATTGGGGCAGGTAGCGTTCTCCTGGCATCCGCCAAACCCAGATTCGTCCGACAAACTGTCAGATGGTGAAGCGTGATTCATCACTCCAGAGAACGCATTTTCACTGCTCCAGAGTCCAATGACGGCAAGTTTTACACCACTCCAGCCAATGCTGGGCATTGCGCTTGGTGATCTTAGGCGTGTGTGCGGCTGCTTGGCCATGGAAACCCATTTCAT
This sequence comes from Salmo trutta, assembly GCF_901001165.1. Taxonomy (NCBI): domain Eukaryota; kingdom Metazoa; phylum Chordata; class Actinopteri; order Salmoniformes; family Salmonidae; genus Salmo; species Salmo trutta. The sequence continues at coordinate 43,043,776 of NC_042960.1, read as the reverse complement.
GAAGCTCCTGACAAACAGTAATTGTGCTGATGTTGCTTCCAGAGGCAGTTTGGAACTCAATAGTGAGTGTTGCAACCGAGGTTAGACGTTTTTTACGCGCTTCATCACTCAGGCATCCCGTTCTGTGAGCTTGTGTGGCCTACCACTTTGTGGCTGAGCCAATGTTGATCCTAGACGTTTCTACTCCACAATAACAGCACTTACAGTTGACTGGGGCAGCTCTAGCAGGGCAGAAATTTGACGTACTAACTTGTTGGAAAGGTGGCATCAGAATGATGGTGCCACGTTGAAAGTCACTGAGCTCTTCAGTAAGGCCATTCTACTGCCAATGTTTGTCTATGGAGATTGCATGGCTGTCTGCTCGATTTTATTCACCTGTCAGCAATGGATGTGACTGAAATAGTTGAAAACAGTAATGTTAAGGGGTGTCCACATACTTTTGTATAAATAGTGTATCATACTAATTTCAGTGTCCCGGATTTATGTTTACTATGTTACGTCTAGTCTATGAGACCAGTCTGTGCATACACATCATGTGGAGAGGCAGTGTCATGAAGATATATTTTGTGGCAAAGAAAAAAGGGGATTTGTGTATCAAGTAAGGTAGGTAAGGATGTGAATCTGGGAAATTCAAACAGTGTTTAATGCTCCCTCCTTTACAATCCCTCAGTCTATTATATCATTCAAAGTCATATAAACAGCTATTTCCATTACGAGAAACATGTCTGGTTTTCCAGCACAAATTACTCATATTTTACAACAATGTAAGAACAGTATAATTCTGTAATAAAATATAAAATCCAACTTTAATCTCTTTCATCTGCTGTGTTTTTCTCAATATTAAATGCAACTTTTCTTAAATCAGCACAAACAAATACAGTTGGTCTTAAGCCTCACTGTGTCTTACAGTGGAGAAGGTCAGGTCAGAACCATCCCTCTCAGAGATCTCACTATGCTGTGTGGCCATAATGGTATCTGGGGTAACGCTCTGATACTGACGAGCTGTGCCGAATGGTTTAGCAGCCAATAACCCCATATAGTTCTCTCCCTCATCTCCCTGTGTCATTGAAGTACTGCCAAATCCATCCATGGCTCTCCGCCTCTGTTGTCCCCTGCTCCTCCATCCAGAACCAGCTGCCTCTTCTCCCTCTGGGAAAGGTGGTGGTGTTCCTGGGGCAGCAGGTGGAGCCAGGTGGGGCTGAACGTCTACAACTAAACGCCTCCTATGGTGGGGGATTTGGAGTGGAGACTCTATAGGCCTCGCCTCATCAGTGGAAGTGGAGAAAAAGGGTGATGTTTTTGGCAAAGACCGTTGGGGATAGGGATTGGTTTCTTCCTTAAAGCCTCCGTCCTTTCTGCTAATGCTACGCTCTAGTATGGGACTGCTGTAGTCTGCTCTGGCTCTCCTGTCCACCTCATCTGTGCTGCTGTCTGAGTTGATATTGAGAGCACTCCTTTGAGAGAAAGAAACATTCATGTTTGTAGAACTGTCCTTTGTGTCCCACCTTCGTGTCTCTGACAGTGCCTTCAGACCACCAAGCCCTGGCCTTTCCCACCTGTCCTCTGCTCCGGTCTTCCTCTCCACCTCATCTGTGGTACTGGCTGAGTTGTAAAGGCTGATATTGAGAGCTCTTCTTGGGGCGAAGGAGACATTAATAGGTGTGTCCCCAGGACTGAGCGAGAAACCTGTGACTTCTCTCCCTGGTTTCTTTGTGTGTTCTGTAAGCTCATCTCCATTCTCACTGCTAGCAGAGGGTGATTCGGCAAGTGTAGCATCCTGAGATGGCTGGATATTCTGATGCCTCCGGAGTCCAGGGATGTAGAGTGGAACTGGTGGCTCCTCAGTTCTCGCCCTTTCTGAGGAGGTGGAGGAAAATATTGATGCTTTGGGAGCAGGCTTGGCATCTTCCTGAAAACCTCTATCATTTGTGGTGGTGATACTCTCATACTTTGACTCTGATGATTGATTTTGAAAACTCTCCTTGGAGAAGCCGATATTGAGAGCTTTCCTCGGAACAAAAGAGACATTAATGGGTGTGTCTCTAGGACTGAGAGATGGATACTTATATGTGACATCAGGGACCTTAGCTTTCTCCTCTTTTCTGTTTTGGTTCATTGCAGTCTCATCTTCACTCTCACTGCTGGAAGAGGGTGATTCAGAGTTATGTGATGTTCGTAGGGAAGCAGGTGGAGTTTCCTGATGAGGCTGAATATCCACATGTCTCCTGAAACGAGGGATATAGAGTGGAACAAGAGACTCTTCATCCCTTGTCCCATCTGAGGGAATTGAAGATTTGGGAAAGGGCTCCTTTGTACTGATGGCAATCTGGGAGGTTAGACCCATGCCAGTCAAACTTGGCTCTGATTGATATTGAAAACCCTCCTTGGAGAAGCCAATATTGAGAGCTTTCCTTGGTGCAAAAGAGACATCAATGCCTTCGGGAATGAAAGATGAATCAGGGACCTGAGATTTCTCTTCCCTTTTTTGATTCATTGTCGTCTCATCCTCACTTTCACTGTTAGAAGAGGATGAACCAGCATGTGGGCGTGAACCTGGGGCAGCAGGTGGAGTTTCCTGAGTGGCCTGAATATCTAAATGTCTCTTGAGGCTGGGGATATCTAGTGGAGTCTCTCTAGTCGTTGTCCCTTCTGGGAATCGATGTTGGGGAAGCGGCTCCTTTGGGGTGATATCACTCTGAGAGGAGAGATCCAAGCTAGGCGACCTTGTCTCAAGCTCTTGTTGATATTGAAAACCCTCCTTGGCGAAGCTGATATTGAGAGCTTTCCTTGGGGCTATAGAGACATTAATGTCTCCAAGACTGAGAAATGGATCCTTGTGTGTGACATCTGGGACCTCTCTGTCAAGTTCCTTACTCTCACTTCCAGAAGAGGATAAACCAGAGGGTGGTGGTGTTTGTGGGGCAGCAGGTGGAGTCTCCTGAGGAGGCTGAATGTCCACATGTCTCTTGAAACTGGGGATATAGAGTGGAACTAGAGACTCTTCATCCCTTGTCCCATCTGAGGGAATTGAAGATTTGGGAAGGGGCTCCTTTGTACTGATGGCAATCTGGGAGGTTAGACCCATGCCAGTCAAACTTGGCTCTGATTGATATTGAAACCCCTCCTTGGAGAAGCCAATATTGAGAGCTTTCCTTGGTGCAAAAGAGACATCAATGCCTTCGGGAATGAAAGATGAATCTGGGACCTGAGATTTCTCTTCCCTTTTTTGATTCATTGTCATCTCATCCTCACTTTCACTGTTAGAAGAGGATGAACCAGCATGTGGGCGTGAACCTGGGGCAGCAGGTGGAGTTTCCTGAGTGGCCTGAATATCTAAACGTCTCTTGAGGCTGATATCTAGTGGAGTCTCTCTAGTCGTTGTCCCTTCTGGGAATCGATGTTGGGGAAGCGGCTCCTTTGGGGTGATATCACTCTGAGAGGAGAGATCCAAGCTTGTCAACCTTGTCTCAAGCTCTGATTGATATTGAAAACCCTCCTTGGAGAAGCCAATATTGAGAGCTTTCCTTGGAGCAAAAGAGACATCAATGCCTGCAGGAATGAAAGATGAATCTGGGACCTGAGACTTCTCTTCCCTTTTTTGATTCATTGTAGTCTCATCCTCACTTTCACTTCTAGAAGAGGATGAACCAGAGGGTGGTAGTGTTCGTGGTGGAGCAAGTGGAGTGTCCTGAGGAGGCTGAATATCCAGATGTCTCCCGAGGCTGGGGATATAGAATGGAGCTGGAGACTCTCCAGCCCTTGTCCCATCTGAGGGCAATGAAGGCTCCTTTGGGGTGATGGCACTCTGGAAAGAAAGACCCAAGCCAGTCAACCTTTTTTCAGGCTCTGGTTGATATTGAAAACCTTGCTTGGAGAAGCCGATATTGAGAGCTTTCCTTGGAGCCAAAGAGACATTAATGTCTCCAAGACTGAGAGATGAATTCTTCTGTGACACATCTGGGACCTCTCTGTCAAGTTTCACTGAGTTATCTGTAGTCTCATCTTCACTCTCACTGCTGGAAGAGGATTCAGAGGGTGGTGGTGTTTTTGCGGGAGCAGGTGAAGCTTCCTGAGGAGGCTGAATATCTAAACGCTTACGGACTCTGGGGATGTAGACTGAAACTGGTGGATCTTCAACCCTTGCCACATCTGAGGGCAATGAAGGTTGGGGAAGGGGCTCCTTTGTGCTGATGGCACTCTGGGTGGTTAGATCCAAGCCAGTCAACCTTGTCTCAGGCTCTGGTTGATATTGAAAACCATCCTCAGAGAAGCCAATATTGAGAGCTTTTCTTGGGGCCAAAGATACATTAATGTCTCCAAGACTGAGATATGGACCTTTGTGTGTGACAGCTGGGACTTGAGCTTCATCCTCCTCTTCCTCATCACTATCCCTGTTCACTGTGTACTTTGTGGGTTCATCACTACTATCACTGGATAAATCAGAGTGCTCTGAAAACACATGAGAGCGTTGAACTCCCTGTCTCGGTTCACTCACATGAAATCCTTCCTCATCTGGAGAGGGACTGACGGGGTCCTTATAGTGCTGCTTGTCCAAACTGACATCATGTTTGAGATAGGGGTTCGCTGCAGCAAGGTCTGTGGTGCTATCATGTGTAAGCAGTGCATCCTGGAAAATCTCCTTCTCCTTCACTACCTCCGCCTCTGGGTTCACCGTGTACTCTGTAGGTTCATTCCCACTGTCACTTGAGTTGCTGGAGCTGGACTTATCATTCTCCCTCTGGTCTTTCACAAGCGTTTCTTTATTCCGCGCTTGTTCATACTCTTTTCTCAACTGATCGGCAAAAGCAGAACCTGAGAGATCTTGACTACTGGACCGTGCCGATGCACTTTGGATGGAATCAGGGAACTCAAAGCTCTCTCCGCTGTCATTCCACAGCTCAGGATCCATGGGGTTGAGATAAGCAAATCCAGGGATCTCACCCACTCTGCCAATGTTGATCTGTGGCACATCAACTGGTTTAACCGTAGGGAAATCTGAACTCCGCTCAAAGGAGTCGTCTTCCTTCTGGGGGGTTCGATGCTCCCAGGAATTATTCTGGGTCTTGCGCTCCTCCAGTCTCTGAGGCAAATTGTCTTTGGGCCAGTTCATATCCTTACCCCTATCTGGACTCTCCTGGCCAGAGTGTGAAGACACAGACGAGCTTCGACACCCCTGCAACTGTTCTGGGTCAGGGATGGATTCAAACTCCATGCCGTGGGTATGGCCTGAGTAAGCGCCCCTTTGTGATTCACTCAGAGACATATCAGAGAGGTCTCCACTGTGAGTGTCTGTCTCTGGGTTGTCATGTCGGAGGCTTCCTGAGCTGGCAGAGTCCCGTGCCCTAGGCTTCTCCTCCTCAGGCGGGTGATAGACCTCAAGGGAGGGGTGTGAGGTATCCCTCTCCTGAACATTCTCATATGTTGCATCATATTCCCCAGCGAGGTTGTCCTGCATGCCATTAGCCAAAGTATCATAGTATGGAATGCTATTCTGATCCCTTAGTTCTGAAGGATGTCCGCTAAATGTCACTCTCCTCTCCCTGTGTGTCCCTAGTTCCTCTCGCTCATCCTCATCTGAATAGGCCATGTTGTCGTAGGGGGCCTGCCCAGCAGAGGAGACCGATTGTGGTGGGGAGGCGCTTTGCTTGGTACGGTTACAGCAGCTACAGCACCTCCTCCAGAGAGCGTCCAGGAGAGGTCTGGTCAGAGCACCAATTACAAATGCTACCAGGAAGGTGATGAACACAGACAGGCAGACAGCCAGGACCAAGTCAGACTGTGTTCTCTGGGTAGACCTGTGGAGGTCTAGAGAGTTCAGGTCTGTCTCCTGACCTTCCCCATGGATGCTGCCTAACTCTGTGTTCATCTGTAGCCGCTCCCTGAGTAAACTCCTTGTGTCTCTGGTTTTCCTCTGTGTCTTGTGAACGCGCAGGTTGAATACAGACACAGACTCCTCGTCTGGCCCAGAGACGCACACGTACAGTCCTGCGTCTCGCTCTGTGATGTCACTGATCAGCAGGCCTGCCTGGCTCCCAGGAACTTGTCCATTGGGCGTCCACCATATTGAATCTAGAACAAATACACAAACAGTGGGAGACTATTATAAAGTGTGATTACAATTCGCATGGTTGTTAGCTATATACTCAACACACACAAACAAAGAAATGAAAGGTCCAATGCATCTGTTTTTAATTCTGGATAACAATTAAGTACCTTACTGTGATTGGACCTTACTGTGATTGGACCGAGTTTGGGAGACCGTGGTGTAATGTATCAGAAGTGAAAGAAGTGTGTTACCTTGCTTTGGAGAGCCACAGGGCAGCAGGATCTCTGTCCCTTTATCCACTGTCACATCCTGGTGGAGCCCCGCCCTCTTCTCAGCTGTAGAGCAGGTGAGGTCACTGTCCTCCAGGTGTAACAGGTCTCTACCTGCCTGGGTGGAGGGGGACGTACACACCACCCCCCTCCAGGTCTGCTGCAGGGCCCTGTCCCTGTCGTAGGCCATCTTCCTCCTCAAGCTCCTCAGGCTGCAGTCACACCTCCACCTGTTCCCACTCACCTCCACCAGAGCATTCAGGTTACGCAACGACAGGTAGGCTGATGGAGTGATCGTGGTCAACAAGTTGAAGCTCAGATCCAGGACCTTGAAGGATGACATTATGAACATGAATATCAAAAATCTGGTCAGGTGGGAAGAAAAGGATAACAAAATGGCTGTTATGATGTTGTAGTTATCACGTGTATAGTTACCCTGAGCTCTGGCAGGTCCCTCAGGGCCTGTGGGTGGAGGCTGGAGATACGGTTGTGCTGCAGGTGGAGCTCTCTCAGAAGGGGGCACCTGCTCAGGTCTCCAGGTCGCAGGTCAGAGATCCTGTTGTGGGAGAGCTGCAGCACCTGTAGGAACTCACTGCCTCCCAGGCCTGAAGGACAAAGCACAAAGATAGTCCTAACATTAGAGTAACATTGGTGTAATTACACAGATGACTGGGGCGGCCCCTGTTTGTCCTCAGTGTAAATGCACAGAGGATAGTAATTGTAAGGTGTGAGTCCCCTGCTCACCTTTGTACTGTTCTATACAAGGGCAGCAGTCCGACATTCCTCTCAGAGCTTTACAAGCAGCAGACCAACCTGAGATGAATGAATACCTTCCCTTACAGCTCCCTATACCTGACAGGTCTAACAGTATTTGAGTGATTGACAATAACATGGTAGAGTACTTGTAACCGCTTTGTTTTTAACTACGCTATACATTCCATCCTGGGATCAGTTGTGGAAAAAGTAACCACTTGTCATACTTGAGTAAAAGTAAAGATACCTTTATAGAAAATGACTCAAGTAAAAGTTAAAGGCACCTGGTAAAATACTACTTAAGTAAAAGTCTAAAAGTATTTGGTGGTAACACTTTACTTGACACTTAGCGTCATAACCATGTCATAATATGTCAGAAAAACTGACATAACATGTCATAGCCTGTTATGACACATATTGCGTTATTTTATGGCTGGTTATGACACCTACAAAATAGTGTAAAAACACACACAACCTACCATGGTAGTTATTTTATGGCTGGTTATGACATCTACATAAGAGTGTCAAAATCCACAAAACCTACCACCCAAGGCAAAAGATTCCATTACATCATAGCCTGTGTCAACAGTATGTTTATGTTGTGTATATATATATATATATATATATATATATATATATATATATTTATTTTTTTTTAAATGTATTGACCATATTAAATTATAATTGTAATTGCGCACACATTGATGTCAGACATGCACCTACCCCAATGCTCTGTTGCTGATGACTGGGATGGATGCAGGAGCAGATGTCAGGAGCAGGACCAGACACCCTCTTTTTGACTGATGACTAATATAAGGGCATGTACATGGAAAGGCCTGTCTGGCTTATATAATTATGAAGCTCATAATGCTTCATGACAGTGTCATAAAGTGTATTTTCTTAGTCCAAGTTAAGTAACACAGGATGGTCATAATGCTTCATGACAGTGTCATAAAGTGTATTTTCTACAAACTATTTAAAATATGATTAAAAAAAACATGACTAAAGAATTCATTACACTAACAACAAAGGATTTAAGAAACAAACTTTCAAACAAAAGGAAACTTCTTGGCAGGGGAAAAACTCATTTGAATGAATGTGGGTTTTGACACTCTTATGTACTATGTGTCATAACCAGACATAAAATAATGCAATGCATGTCACAGCAGGTGTAAATGTATGGGTCATGACAGTTTATGTATGACAAGTTATGTCAGCTGTTATAAGCATGTCATATTGTGTTATGACACTGGGTGTCAAGTAAAGTGTTACCCAAAAATATACTTAAGAATCAAAAGTAAGAGTATAAATAATTTCCAATAGCTTACATTAAGCAAACCAAACGGCACAAGGTTCTTGTTTTGTATTTATTTACGGATAGCCAGGAGCACACTCCAACACTCAGACATAATTTGTTGAGTCGGCCAGATTCAGAGGCAGTAGGGATGACCAGGGATGTTCTCCTGATAAGTGTGTGAAATGGACCATTTTCCTGTCCTGCTAAGCATTCAAAATGTAACAAGTACTTTTGGGTGTCAGGATAAATGTATGGGGTAAAAAGTACATTATTGTCATACTTGAATGTAATGAAGTAAAAGTAAAAGTTGTCCAAATATCAATAGTAAAGTACAGATACCCCCAAAAATGACCTAAGTAGCACTTTAAAGTATTTTTACCTAAGTGCTTTACACCACTGCCTGGGACTACAAACAAATCGCTGGGGTTGGGTAGAAATATGTGTACTGTTATGACTGATTAAAGCCAAGGATTTTCTATTGACAGCACTTATTTCACACTATGATTTTCAGTCTCCCCAGTCTCCTCTTTTCTCTAGGGTGAGACTGCTGAGCTGAAGTGAGACATTGTGGGCCTGGGCTTCATTAGAGGAGCACTGGGAGACTGTGAGCAGAATATCAAGCAGCATAGAGAGGCCTCTGTCTGTCTCACAGAGCTCACATAAAAACTGCCCACAGTCCTCACAAACCTCAAACTAGGAGAAAACACTCAGTCACCAGTGAATATATATAAAACTCAAAGGTTCAACTCTTCTGATGGAATGTTGACAAAGAGCGATTAAATACTACTGTAAAATGATGATTGAGGTGTGGCTCTCTTTTAAAATACAATCATTGCACTTTTACACCCTCTTATGAGCCATTGGAATGTCAGTAAACAGCCTCTAAAGATTGGCTGAAGATTGTGCAATGATTTGTCAAGTTATTTTTGTGATTGGCAGGGCTGGTTTAATCATTTTCCTATAGAGCAAAGTCCTAATTATTAAGGATAATCATTCATAGGCGTATGGGTGGGAATGTGTGTGTGTGTGAGCATGTGTGCTTATTTACTGTATGTGTGTTAGGCAAAGTCACATTTTCATGATTAGTGTAACTACATGTATAGTACAGCGAAGCAATTCCTTATGTATTTGTGTGTGTGTGAGAGAGACTCACCTTCAGGAATCATCTCTAGCTGGTTCCTCTCAGCAGAGAGCAGCTGCAGAGTTGGGGCCCAGGACACACATCTCCCTCGGCTATGTGAGAGGGGGATTTTCCAATGTTTACCCCTCCAGGTCCTCCGCACACACAGAGACAGGTGAGTGATGCTGTTGTGTCCAAGCCATAGATTCTTAAGCCCCCAACTTGGCCATGAGGGGGTAATGGACTTCAGGAGGTTGTGAGATAGATCTAGTTCAGTGACAGTGGATGGAACATGTTGTTGGGCCTGGGAAAGGCCAGCGAAGGAACAATTTAGCAGATCTTTCTGACAAAGGCAGGGCTCCGGACAAGCAGGGGGAACGGGAGAACACTGGAGCCCCTGGATGAGGAGGAGCAGCACTGCAGCACAGAACATCCACTGAGACACGGCCATCACAAACAGCCCTGTGCCTATATAGGTAAAACAAGAGAGAAAAACTAAAGTTAGCGAAATGTGAGTTTCAACATGAAAGACAATCTGAACACATACAGTATTAAATATTAATCTAATACTTCTAAACACATACAAAAACACCCAAATGGAATCAAAACATACACATTACTCTCAAATGTAGAAATCAAACTGCAATATTGGCACACGTCATAAACAAAAATCTAAATGAATACGTAAAAAAAATTCTAACTCACCCTTCCGTGTCCGCATTGTATACAACCGAAGCGAACTTGTGACTCTCACTCTCTCCCCACCCAGTGCACCGGCAAAGGTAGCATATTATTTTACTTTGTCTCCTGTAGTTTCAGATCAAAGTCTGCAGTGTGTACTGCCATGTTGAGTCAGACATGCACATACACAAAAATGACATAAGCATTTCGCAGATTCCCTCAATCATTCACATGGCATGGTTAATGTCTTACCAGGATGTTATTACCCTCTCCTTCATAGGTAACTGTGCTGCCAGGAATCCTCATCACAAGGTCAACTAAGCCCAGTTTGGATTTATTATTGATTGATAAATCCCTGGATTGGAACTGAATTAAGCTAAAAAAGAAATCTTGGTTATTTAGCCCCTTTACAGTGTGAAATGTAATAAACATAGAATGTAATACACACTAAATTAATTGTGGCATAACACCTCCAAGTGGGCATTGTGGGATAGGGCACAAAAAGGGGGGTTTTAAACATGAAAATAAAACTGCAAATTGACAAAAGACAAGAATAAAAATACTGACTACAGGGCCTTTCAAACACAGCAAACCCTTTATTAAAACAAACATGGAAGTTAATAAATAATGGACATTTCCAAAAGGTCATTCTCAAGGTTCCAGTGGAAAACAATGAATACATACATAAATAAAGGCATGGAGTCCATATTGCTGCTTGAGATGATGACCACATTGTTACCATAGCAACAATTTAATATACACTCCAGTTAGCACAAAGTAAATACACATCACACTTGTAGCACTGCCACTCATGTTATGTTGCACAAAATGTCACTCAAAGATATTTGTTTCAAACCAATGTTGTCAAAATGTATAATTGAAACAAACACAAAAGCCCCATGAATACCACCCCCCCAACAAAAAACAGCTGACTGCATTAATCTGTAGTATATCTTAAAATGTTCCTGTTTCTGAGCATTAGGCAGTATGATATTATAGACACATGAAAATGTATTCCATTTGGCATCGTAGCTAAAGACACTCCAATCTCTTCCCTTGTGAAGACAAAGAGACAATGTTTGGCACATAAAGGATGAGAAGGCAGATGTACAGTACATTCCAAAAGTATTCAGACCACTTGACTCATTCCACATTTGTTTTACGTTACAGCCTTATTCTAAAATGGATTAAATTGTTTATCCCCTCTCATCAATCTTCACACAATACCCCATAATCTCAAAGCGAAAACAGGTTTTTAGACATTTTTCAAAATGTATTAAAAAAAAAATAATAATTAAATATCACATTTACATAAGTATTAAGACCCTTTACTCAGTACTTTGTTGAAGCACCTTTGGCAGCGATTACAGCCTCAAATATTCTTGGGTATGACCCTACAAGCTTGGCACACCTGTATTTGTGGAGTTTGTCCCATTCTTCTCTGCAGATCCTCTCAAGCTCTGTCAGGTTGGATGGGGAGCGTCGCTGCACAGCTATTTTCAGGTCTCTCCAGAGATGTTCAATCGGGTTCAAGTCCGGGCTCTGGCTGGGCCACTCAAGGACATTCAGAGACTTGTCCCAAAGCCACTCCTGCGTTGTCTTGGCTATGTGCTTAGGGTCGTTGTCCTGTTTGAAGGTGGACCTTCGCCCCAGTCTGAAGTTCTGAGCACTCTTGAGCAGGTTTTCAAGAAGGATCTCTGTACTTTGCTCTATTCATGTTTCCCTCGGTCCTGACTAATCTTCCAGTCCCTGCCACTGAAAAACATCCCCACAGCATGACGCTACCACCACCATGCTTCACAGTAGGGATGGTACCAAGTTTCCTTCAGACGTGACGCATGGCATTCAGGCCAAAGAGTTCAATCTTGGTTTCAGCAGACCAGAGAATCTTGTTTCTCATAGTCAGAGTCCTTTAGGTGCCTTCTGACAAACTCCAAACGGGCTGTCATCTGCCTTTTACTGAAGAGTGGCCTCCGTCTGGTCACTCTACCATAAAGGCCTGATTGGTGGAGTGCTGCAGAGGTGGTTGTCCTTCTGGAAGGTTCTCTCATCTCCACAGGGGAACTCTAGAACTCTGTCAGAGTGACCACCGGGTTCTTGGTCACCTCCCTGACCAAGGCCCTTCTCCCCCAATTGCTCAGTTTGGCCAGCTCTAGGAAGAGTCTTGGTGGATCAAAACTTCTTCCATTTAATAATGATGGAGGCCACTGTGGTCTTGGGGACTTTCAATGCTGCAGACATTTTTTGGAACCCTTCCCCAGATCTGTGCCTCGACACAATCCTGTCTAGCTCTACGGACAATCCCTTTGACCTCATGACTCGGTTTCTGCTCTGAAATGTCCTGTCAACTGTGGGACCTTATATAGACAGGTGTGTGCCTTTCCAAATCATGTCCAATCAATTGAATTTACCACAGGTGGACTCCAATCAAGTTGTAGAAACATCTCAAGGAAGATCAATGGAAACAGGATGCACCTGAGATCAATTTCGAGTCTCATAGCAAAGGGTCTGAATACTTATGTAAATAAGGTATTTCTGTTTTTTAATTTTAATACAAATTTCTAAAAACCTGTTTTCACTTTGTAATTATGGGGTATTGTGTGTAGATTGATGGAAAAAAATCATTGAATACATTTTAGAATAAGGCTGTAACCCAACGTAACAAAATGTTGAATAATTTTTGAATGCACTGTAGATAGCAATGTAGAGAGCACTAAAAGTAATCTCATAAAGCACAGATTATCGCCTGAAATCAGTAATACTGGACAGCTAAAATTATGTTTCATATTTTAAGTGTTAACTCTTGCACATATCCCACTAACTCCAACTCATAACTCCTTAACTAACCATAATCAAAACATAAATATAGTGGCTAAGTGATCAGTGGCTGATGCCTGATACAGGGTGACTTGTACTCGAGTCACACACAGCTGCCAGTGGAAATATACATAAGTAAATCATTATCAATATAAATACCCAGAGCACTGGTAATAATACTGGATGGCTAGAGTGCTGTGTCTGTTGTTACTTCATATAGTGAGCTGCTTTAAGTCTAAACAAAACAAAATTATAATACTGTATGTAGCTCTTATCTTTGGCCAAGCGGATATGCAGACAAACAAAAAGGCCACCATAAAAAAGTGAGTGTTTCTGGGTGTTACATTTTGAATGTTTATGCAGTATGCACTGCACATTGTTCTAGGGTATTTCAACACTGGTTGGCCATACTTGACCGTCTGTTAATTGTAGGACAAGATGGATGGTGTAACATCAGTTTGTCTTCCAGTCTCTTTAGTGGGCCGTTCCACAGGGGTTGTCTGAGGTCTGGCAGCCCATGTTCTGATACTTCACCTGGACACGGAACAGAGTGCCGTCTGCACACATACACAGCTTGTACCTCAACAGACCTTCGTCGAAATACACGTTGGCCCCCACTGAGGAGTTTGGCATGCGACTGACGCTCACCATCACCGACCCGTTCAGAACAATACTGTTCTCCTGCAAAGGGAAAGACCTTGTTAACGATAACTTTTAATGGAATACAATACACCATAGACCAGGGTTTCCCAACCCTCTCCTCACCTCTCATCTCCCCCCCCCCCCCACAGATGTTTCACATTTATTTTATAACCCTAAACTAGTACACCTGATTCAATTAGTAAACTAATCATCAAGCCTTTGACTAATTGAATCAGGTGTGCTAGTTTAGGGCTAAAAGAAAAATGTGAAATGTCTGGGGGGCCCGAGGAAAGGGCCTGATAAATATGTAGACCAAATTGGGTAAGGGGTAACACTCACAGCTCTGAGCTCGATGTCCCCTCCCATCCTGAACTCCACCGTCTTGCCCATGATGAAGACCCCCTCATTGCCGCGGATGATGGCCTTGCTGTCCCCTTTGATGGACAAGTCAGAGGAAGCGTTGCTGGTGATCTGAAAGCAGAGAGAGTATTCAGAGATCTACCACTTTTTCTGGGATTTAAAAAAAATACTAATCAACGACAGGAATGGATACTAGAATGTATTTTATCTACAGGAACACTATTTGTGGTGCTACATGTTCTATTAGATGGCTTCTGTTGGCCTGGAATATACCCTTTCTGTGGAGGCTTTCTTCACACTGAGTACTTTGACTCCTTTGGGCAGGTGGAACTCGTGGTTTTCAAAGTCTGTGCTGAAGAATGTGTTCTGAGTGCGGGGGTCAGTGAAGGATATGCCCATGTCACTGGTGATGGACGTCTTCTCTTTCTCAACACTGAGCTTAGTGGAGCCCTGCTGGAACACCACCTGGAACACAAATACAAAAACCATATACATGTAAGAGCATACAGTCTGATTAATGTATTCATATCTGGGTAGGAATACATTAATCAGACTTGGGAAGTGTGTGTGTGTGTGTGTGTGTGTATAGACTGGTTATACCAATGTATTTGTGTGTTCTGAATCTTTTCTGTGTGTGTGTATGTGTGTGTGTGTGTGTGTGTGTGTGTGTTGCCTAAGTGAGTGTGTTTTGCCTAAGTGAGTGTGTTTTGCCTAAGCGAGTGTGTTTTGCCTGAGTTCACCGGGTTGTTGTTGCCGGTGATAACCAGGTCCTGGTCCTTCCTGCCCCCCACAGTGCTCTTGTGTAGTGGGTGGACCACGCCCATGTCGGCCTTCTGCTTGAAGCGCAGCAGCCCACTCTCATGGAACTCTATACTGTCACAACCACTGGGCCCGATGCGGATCACTGTCCATATCACTAGAGTGATCTGAGAGACGGGACAAATGTCAGAGATTCAGATATATTTATTTGATTTGTCATAATCAGAACTAGTTATAACATATCCATAACTAACATTCTGATGATACCATGCATGCTACTCGCCCGAGTTAAATAGTGAATTTAGATAAATAAGAATGATTACATTATGCAGAGGATACTTTGTGTGTCATTGGGCACTCACAATGAGGTTGATGAGAGCCAGCAAGAAGAGCAGGACTATGATGCAGACAGCCATGTTGCCCTTGCGTCCTCTCAGGCCTGTCTTGTGCAGGCGCTCCTCCTCAATGGGCACATAGCCTGCCTTGAAGTTGCTGTTGTGCTCCTTGTTGGTGGTCCGCCGTTCCATGGCCTTCTCCCTCATGGACCTCTTCACAGGCCCATTAGAACTCTCCTTCAACACACAGAACAGCAGCAATGTCAAGGCTCAGTAGGCTCACCCAACTTTAGCATGCTATACTGCTGTGACATCTACAAACAACACTTTCTGGGTGGTCCCCATCAATCAAAGCATAGACTTCACTGTACACCACTCTGTGTGAGATTAAACATTAAGAGTTCTATACATTGTAACTACCACATGTTATTTTGTTTCACTCTGCAGTCTAGTTGACCTTGTAGTTGATACATCGTAACAACCCAATTGACAGCTTATTTAAATGCCATATGTAGTTACAATGTAACAAATATACTGTATCTCTGAGTACAGAGAAACAGAACCACATATTGAAACCACCACATTCTATTTTATTAGACTTTATGCAGGCGTCGCTGGATAGACAGGTTGCTTCTGAGGAATTGTCACGTCCTGACCATAGTATGATGTTATTTTCTATGGTAGAGTAGGTCAGGGTGTGACAGGTGGTGTTTTTCTATGTTTTGTATTTCTATGTTTAGGTTCTAGTTTTATATTTCTATGTTGGGTTTGTTTGGGATAATCTCCAATTAGAGGCAGCTGGTCCTCGTTGTCTCTAATTGGAGATCATACTTAAGTAGGGTTTTTTTCCACCTGGGTTTGTGGGAGATTGTTTTTGAGTAGTGTATGTTTCACCTCTGCGTCACGGTTTGTTGTTTTTGTTCGTTAAGTTTGTTTATTTATTGCAGAGTTAAACAATTTAAATAAAATGAGGAACGACACACGCTGCACTTTGGTCCGCTCATTCCTACGACAACCGTGACAGGAATGCGCGCAATTAAACACCCGGGTCTCTCTGTCTGTAGGTAATGACTAAAAATAAAGTACACTTATATTCCACGTAAAAAATGTGAATAGTCCAGGTCCATATTCAACTCTGAAAAGATAACTTCATGATTTGGGGTAATACAACCAGTTTAAACTTTCCAATGCCGTGGAAAAACTGCGGCAATCAAGCCGTTATTTCGAGCTATGTCTATCATAAAAAGCGTAACAGACTACTAGTACAGGGCTTGGAAGCGTGATAGCGTACTATGGATATTCCGCATACGCTTTACAACGCCCGACCGAATACCGTAATTCCTTTCAAATGAGTTCGTAGTGCATATAGATGCCTACATCTAAAGCACCGACATTTGGGAAACAAAACGGGAATGCAAAATGTAGAAAAACAATAATGTCATAATGGAAACAGACCTGCTCAGACGCCATGTTCACCCTCCCCCTCTTTCAAAGCGTTTGACAGCTCCGGAGTCCGGAAAGACAGTGGACTAGACCACTTCATTCAAATAAATAAAATATCTGGCCAGTTTTAATACTTGTGACGAGGTTTTTATTAGGGTAATTGTTATATTAGCAGGTGGAATTGGAAGCCTTTTTATGAAATTGTTCATAGCTGGATCACTGTAGACTACAGGCCATGTTTATCACAGATGGTTCCTTCCTGGCTAAACCAGCCAATGGGAAAGGCCCGCAACAGGATTCCAAAATAAGAAAGTCCATATAAAGCCTGTCCATTCATATTTTCTTCCATGCAGGGCTTCCAAATAGACTACAGTCCACAGACAATCAACATCAGTTTTATCCCTACTTGAGTGATGTTTATTTCAATTAATAAAGGTTTTATCAGAGATATTATGACGACACAACTTGATAATGTATTATTCAGTGGATGCCACAGCTCCTAAAACACCACCAGACCGACACTTTTGCTAAAGCGTGGCTTTCGGTGTTAGTGGGGACATTTTAATAAATGAACTGGGACACTGTATTCTCATTAGAAATACATTCGTGTCCCACTTCAATAAGACTGTAGAATTTGTAGAAGCTTGTAGATAACACACTGTTTTCACAATTTTGTGACAATAAACTTTTACTAAACCCTCCCCATGCCCTTGGAAAATGTATTGAGGGACATTCCACGCTCTTGGGAGTCTGCACAGCTTTTACTTGATCCTGAAACACCTCTACTACCCCCCAAATTCCCCTTTCATAATTAATGTAGCCTCTTTCTATAGTCTCTTTCTTCCATGTCATTGTGCTTCCTTTATTTCCTTTCCTACCCTTGTTTGTTATTTTCCCTCTAATTCCTTCCACCCTCATCCTATGCTGTATAGTGTATAAAATCGATTCAGAGATGCTATGAACAACTAAAACAACATATGTCAATGTATTTTAGAATATCTAATGCAAGAAATATATTTACATTCCTTAAAGATACATTGTTAAAGATTCATCAAACACCAATCAGGGGAAGTGGGACAATACTATAAATCTGGTTTTCATAAAATATAATAACTGTTTACATGAATAGTTATTATATTTTAAAACACTACGAATAACAGTTTGTTTTAACACAACAAGCTAAATCGTTTATAATTAATTATAATTGACAGAATTATACCTTTGTCAAAGGTTTCATATGTACGCCGGTTTTTCATGAGTTTCAACAGGTCGCCTCATATAGGAAACCTGACCACACACACTATGATGATGTCACACTAACCAAAACCATTTTTTCAAGCACAGAACACATTCAGCAACAAACCAAAATAACATTTATTTTGATTGGGTTACAAAATTACCATAATACAGTAGGCCTACCTTAAAACACAAACGGCCTATAACCGATTTGTCCCACTAATACTGACGTCATCCGAAATTGAATGGGCCTCTGAAAAAAAACTGTGTTTCACATCTTCCACTTATGACATTAACGGCAGGCGACACCAAACGCCCACGCGTGTGTAACAGTATGACATTACAATGGTCTCGTTTACAGCACAGACAGCCTACTTCACTTGTGCGCCTACATCATAAAGGAAGAACCGGCAGAAGACGCTTACGGTCTATACATTTCTCACAGGAATAACCAGACTATTACTGAAAACCATGCAAGTGGCTTCAGCAAACATTCTCAATCTGTATATGAGTAAAATGAGTAAAAAGCGTTGCCACAACTGAGATGGTACTTGTGGACAAAACATCAAGGGCAAGAATTTCTAAGGCGGGTATAAAAAGGGAGCGCGCGCCTGTCACGGGCGCTCTCGCCTCAGATTAAATCCCACGGTTGTCCAAGAGCGTTTTGAACCTTTCAAGATTAGGGAAGGAGCAGACATGGCCGACTCGCTAAGGAGGCTGGTGAACACATCTTCCTTCAGCGTTCTACAGGACAAACTTGAGTCCTGGTACAAGGACTACCATGTAAGTCATGAATAATTTATTTCTGCCCTAAATCTGTTGGCGGAAAAGTGGCCTAACCAACAATATAGGTAGGCGACACATGATTATTGCAATCATTTGATCCATGTAATAGTTTAGGCTATTGTCTAAATTAGTCTTGGCTATAATAAATGTGATATTGGTGTGAAAATCAATAGCATATTTAATGAATCACTGTTTGATTCAGCAAATGCGTTCTTCCCTTAACGTGATTCCTCTATAGAATTTCTGTCCACCCATATAAAATAACTTGATTAGCCTACTTGATTAAGCCACTCTTGACCAGATAGTAAAATATATTTGGAATCGTTATTTGGTATGTATATATATATATATATATATATATATCTTTTTTTTTACAATGTATCACATTGACAATGGATTGGAACGTTTTTGAAACAATGTAGAGGCTAAAGGAATTCAATTGTTTCGATGAAATAGATTTTCTGGCGAAGTTTGGTTGCTATAGACGCTAGTCGTCATGGCGACCGTGAAACCCTTGCTGACTCTGAAAGCGAGTGGCTCGAGCACGCCCCCGTGAGCATTCTGGTGTGAACCTGAAACGCTTGTCCTGATAGAACCCATGCATTATCACACAGAGATACTCCAGAGACCAACCAGTGCATTTGCCTGGAAGTCACAGATCATTCATTTTAAAAGCACATATAGTCTATCCCTCAATTCAATATGATCAATACAGATATTCACTAATCAATCAGCCATGTGAATGTTGAATTTTTTTTTTTTTAAGTCCTACATTGTTGACCCCACAATTGAGAATACATTGCATCTTTAAAATGTGTGTCCCTTTTGTGATGGTACATCATTTTCATACAGTGTCTGTCACCTTCCTAGGTCATCTCCTGTGATCAGAATCTGAACAGGTGCTGTGAATTGGTGGAGCTCACCTCCAAGATACAGGGTCAACTCTTCACCATCCTCAACCTCACTGCTAGAGAGGGTATGTGTCCAAGCTTCTCACAACTCCCCTCTCTTTTTGACATTCTCTAATAATGTCTCCTTTTCCTTTGAGTCAGGTGGTCACTATGCAGGAGTGGATGTGCTCAAGTCACGCCTGCTGCCTTGGTTGGGGACCTGTTTCTCCATGGCAACCTCCTCTGTCACCAACGACACCAGCCTCAACCTCATCCAGGTGAAATAATCTGTTCTGTTATTTATGGATCTAGCTACTGTACGTTCATTAACTTATTCTATTCTATTATGCTGTCCTGTCACATAGTCTAAATCAGACAGTGATAATCAAGGTTAAATGAGGAGTGTTGTCATGCAGGAGTCTGTGGAGAAGGAGAGGAAAATCAGGGAGCTGTCTGCCTCCCATGAGAACGACATGCAGAAGATGGAGACTCAGCTGTGCTCCACTCACCTGCAGCTGGACTCTGTCAAACAGGAGTAAGTCTGCACTAAACATACAGCAAATGATTAATCTATACAATAGACCTACTCATTTCTATCCAACCAAATCGGTCTGCCCCAGGCTACTTTAGTATGGCTGACTTTCTGGTCTCTGTTTTATTCACCTACTGGTATGTTGAATGCGTTTACAGACTGGCGGATGCTCATCTGCAACTGGACAACACAAAAAATATGTCAGCCACAACTCTGCTGGCCACAGAGGATGAGATACTACAGCTGAAAGCAGAGTGAGGGATAAATACTGTAATACAATATTGTACAAGTTTCATTTGAACATTATTTGTCCTCTTTGGCTTATTGATGTGTATGTTCGGAGGTTATTATGGTGTGTATCTGTGTGTGTCAGGTTGCGTGCGGCCCGTGACCAGGTGGAGAGCTATAAGAGGAAGCTGGATGTTCTGGATGACTATGAGAGGCAGGTGCGTCTGCTGAGGGATGAGGTGTCTTTCCTCACAGCAGAGAAGAGCATGCTGCAGGAGAGGTGATCAGGAACCGCGCACGCACACCCACACGCGCACACGCACACACGCACGCACGCACGCACACACACACACACACACACACACACACACACACACAGGGCCGTAGCTACAAATGAGGACACAGAGGGTCAGACCTTGGTCAATTTTTTCAAATAAAAAATCCAAACAACAAACAACAACATTTTGTTTTAGGAACTCAGTCACTTACTGTTGAGAGTTAGAATAGTAGAATACACAAGGTCAGTCATTTTTGTTAGATTGGTACATTAGTTTAGTTAGTCTAGCCAGCTATCTAAACATGTAGTAATCATGGCTGACTTACCGACGGGCACGCAGGATACGTGCCCAGGAGACCTCCAGGGGGCCCTCATTGATTTTGTTGGTCACTCACTCAGATATCATATTAACATGGCATAAGTCAACCATCCCTCCCCTCTTCCTTTCTATCTGTCTCAGGTTGGTGAGGAGTTGTTCCCCCAGCCCCCTGCCCAGACAGAGCCGCCCCTCCAGCCCGCTGAAGAGTGAGTCTCCCACCCGGGCCCAGCTCACTAATTCGTCCCGCCACGCCAGGCTGGTGTCCCGCTTCAGTGACTTGTATGCTGTGGAGCGCCTGGAGGCCCAGAGTCTGCTCCGACGCTACATAGACGACCTGGAGATGGTCCAGAGAATCATCTTCATTGCCACTGTGGTATGACATCTGGATACCCTGTACATTATGGAATAACACTACATGCAGTACAACCTGTGATGATTAGCTGTGATTCACAATGTATTGGAGATGATCATCCTAGCACATGTAACCACCTGACCTTGTTTTCATCCAATTTGATGTGTCAGATCTGAGGTTCTGGTTTCTCTGTAAATCTCCTATACCATACAGTATCTCTAATCCCTTTGTCTGAGCGTGAGTGTGTGTGTGTGCGTGTGTGTGCGTGTGTGTGCGTGTGTGTGTGTGTGTGTGTGTGTGTGTGTATGTTTGTCAGGAGGCCTTCCAGGCAGCCAAGCTGGCCTACCGTCAATTCAAGCTGCGAGTGAAGAAGACCCTGTCACCCTCCCACCTGGGGCCAGAGACCCTGGAGGACTCTGTGGTGGACTATGTCGTCAGGAACCTGGACCTCTACGACGTGCAGGCCAGTGTTAATGTATGGGTTACACTTTTCTCTCTTACTGACATGTCTGACATGTTACAAAAACCTGTAGATTCCAGTCACCTTTACATTCCAATTTCAAGAGTCTCACGCACTGTAGTTCATTGAGTGTTTGTTAATAGGAGATGTGTGTCAGAGTGTATTGGGATGTGTTCCCCTCTCCCAGGACGTGATCAACACTATGAATGTAAACCCACGGATCTCCTTCCCCCCGGAGGTGGACTTTGTCCTGATCAACAGCTTCATCCGGGAGACATGCAGAGTGGCCTTCGCCATGCAGACACTGGACCCTCCTCTGGACCTGGCTTTCACCAGCGGTGGAGAACTCTACAGCGACAACAAGTCAGTCTGCATCCACTGACTTCATGAAGTTACAGGAAACAAGATGTTAGATGTACAATTCCTAATCCTACCACTAGATGTCACCCTGGTCACGTATTTACATCTCCCTCTTCTCTCTGTCTCTCTCTGTCTCTCTCTCCCTCCCTCTCTCGCTCTCTACCAGGTACCGTCGTAGCTATGACTCTGAGTTTACTGCTCCTCTGGTGGCGTACCATGTGTGGCCAGCACTGGTGGAGGGGGACGGTGTTATAGTGAAGGGAGAGGCAGTCACCAGGAGAGGAGCTCTGGTACTGATGCACCTTCATTCCCTACTGTAGAATCATAGGTATTGCTTGAGCAATTATTGCATGATCACAATAAAAAAATGCAGAATGATTCATGTGGTGTTTCTCTGCTGTCTTCCAGTGGAGGAGCAGAAGCAGGAGCTGCAGTCCCGTTCGCTCTGGCAGCCCCACACGCACTCTCGTAAGTTACTACGACGACTGAGACCTAACACGTTAAAATAATGTCACAAATATCAAGAAACTCTTTGGAAAGATGTGTCAGCCCAGGGTTTTTATGATGCAAGAAAATATTCAGGGGAGTTGCAGTTGGGAAAGCACACTAGATGAAAGCTGTGCATGTGTGATTTCGTGTTAAGACTTTTCTTTTGCCACCAAAATACATCCATGCATACCCTGAGCCCTTGGGGTAAGTACAACAACAAAACAGCAACTCCTAGATGTTGTATTAGTGGGAGAGAGTAACTTCATCTCAAATCCAGAGGTGCAAGAAATGCTCTGTGTGACAGACTTTCTCTCTTTCTCAGGGGTTTAGTCGCAGTAGAAGCCCCTCTCCCGGACGTCTCTCTGCCAGTCGCCTGTAAACCCTAACTGACCACTGAGTTACAAAAGGAAAACAACATTCTACACATCTATTTCATGCTTGCAACAAAGACCGATTTTTAGCTTTAATGGACTGGATCCTGTCGTTATTTGTCAGTTGTGATGACTTGATGTTAAGTAGTTAGACTCCGTGTCAATATGGACATTGGTCCAGGGTTTACAGTATTCTGGAGAGAAGTTCCATGCTACCATTACAGTATCCAGAGACTCTGGCAGCTGGTCCTTTCAGAACAATCCTTTCAGGGTGCTGTAGCAGCACGTGACAAGGGTGTGTGTGTGTGTGTGTGTGTGTGTGTGTGTGTGTGTGCGTGTGTGTGTGTGTTTAATCTATGCTCATTATCTTAGTGATTCTTAACTGCGCACTATGCAAAACCAGGATGATTGTGTGTTTGACCGTAGTGTAACTTTTTAAGGACATTTAGACCTGCACAGTATCATTTTCTGACACTGTTGTAGTTTAGGTTTTATCTTTAACCTCAAACCTTGATAGACTCTGGGTTATAAGGACTATAATGAATACATTTTAATGTAAGTCTTAGCCTGCTTATAAACAATGTGAATATGTTGCTAGGTTTTCTTTTGTAAGACACATGGTGCTAAAGTTCAGTCAGAACTGTTCAACTCCACAAAAAACTAGAGAGATTGGTATTGCTGAGAATAATTATTAAGCATACAGTTTGTAAAGTAATCAGTTCCTGTGTACGTTTCTTTTTTTGGTGTTGTGATATTAGATAGATGTGTGGTTTGGATGGATTTGGAGCAATAGAAGGGATTTAAAGTGATACAAAACATCTTCTGTAACTTCAAATGGTTGACTTGAGAAAATATGCCTTTTTTGTTAGTCCTAATGAAGTTGCTTACTATCTACTGTACGCACGAGATCCAAAAGCAACATATACCGTATTTAGGGTAATTGTTAGGCTGTAATCAATGAAATGTGGAGCCTAACTATTTTTCACTATTTTAAACGTCGTGTCTTTGGCAGCTGAAATCATTATACAGTCAAATCTTTCATTTAGCATTAAACAGTGTGTTGTGATAAACAAAAAAACTTGGACTTAAATATATATAATGTTATTGTGCTGTTCTTGTTACAGAATCTAAAAAACCAAAATGATTCACCAAGAGATTGTGCCTTTTTATAGATTAAATAAATAAATAAATAAATCTGAAAAAAAGGTTACTATCAATTTCTTGTGATAATGAAGACTAATTGAATTTTTGTCTTCCTTACCCTCATCCACTGTCAGTAATTTTGCCCTGCAGAACATGCTGAATTCTAGTCAGTTATTATGAAGGTGTTGTACTAGTACGTAGGCTATAAATATACTGTGTAGGTTATGTGTACTTTGTAGGCTATAAATATACTGTGTAGGTTATGTGTACTTTGTAGTCTATGAATATAGGCTACGACTGTAGGCTATGAATGTAAGCTATGATGGAGGAGGGACATCCTATGTGGCAAATAATCCCATGACCAATGTGGTTTTGGGTTGTTCATGATGTGGGTGGCTGTTGGAGTATCCTTAGTGTTGTTCTTTGTCCCAGTCAGAGAGTCTAGAGACCAAACAGAGACAGGCAGACAGGCATGGAACACACCAAACCAGTTACTAAGACACACTATTTCGAAAGACTGATTCACTGACCATGAGGACAAATAAAAATACCATTCTGCCATTGCCAGGATATCACATAACCTCCCCCAGCCTAAGCCTATTTAGAGAGACTACAGCCATGTAATTACAGAATGTCTCAGGACTCAAGCCGACAGGAAAATTAGAAAGCACTGCTTGGTATAATGCCTGTATATGTGTTATGAATTCATACACTTATAATTTTCAGCATGAAAAACCTGCTCTGTTTTCCTCATACTCTATTATGTGTCCTCAAAGAACCCTGGTTGAAGTTATTCTTACAGCAAGAAACATGTTGCACCGTAATGTTCTTCCCTCTCTCTCCCAACTATAGCAAATTACTCTTCCACCATCCTTTACGGTACCAGTGCCCCTCATAGTGCATGAAAGGCAAAACAGTCATGTTCTCTATGGGTGAAGTTAGAGCTGTCAATTAAAAGTATGCTCCACCGTTGTAAAGGGTTCGAGTTAGAATCTCATCAGGGTGTTGATCTCAGTGGGTCTCCTCTACTGCTCTGCACTGATGTTAAAAATGGAGTTCCTGTACATATTGCACGCAAGTAAGACATGAGGGGGCACTGTTGTTCCACTGTAGACTAGACTTTGCAGGGGAGAAGAGTGGATCCAGAAAGAAAAAGGTTTTCTCTAGAGCCAAAAATATGCTTTTGACTTGTTTAAAGAAGAGAGGGGAAGTTTGGCCTTGTCCTTGGACTCTCAAAGTCACTGCACATCAGGAATTTGGTGCAAGACTAAGTGTTTGTGGCTTTGTAGTTAAATTAGGGCCTAAACCATGACTCTCCATCAAGAGACACTGAGAGCCATGGAGAGAGCAACAGGGAGAAAGAAAAGACATAAGACCTAAGAGCCCCCAGACATGCTGAAGAGTGCGTGTGTGCAGCGCACGTGTGTGCTTTCATGTGTGTGTGTGTGTGTGTGCGTGTGTGTGTGTGTGTCTTTCCTTGTGTGTTCATATGAATGAACTCATTAAGCACAATCCCAGTGGTGATGCCAGTCTCGTGATTATCCAGCATTCACAGTCCCTAATTAACACAGTCTAATTAGTGCCCCTTCTCCCAGGACTTGCCCGGTCCTGGCCTGCTCCCCTTCCCTCTCCCCAGGCAATGCCTTGCCCAGTCCTGCCCTGCTCGCCTCCTCTCCTCACAGGCCAGACACATGACACAGTTACAGACATTAGGCCAACTTCCACCCTCCAGGTCCTTTTTGTTGATGATAGCAGCTCACTGGTCATAGTTGTATGGCGATGAGATGCCTGTAAGGGGTCTATTCAATCCGTAGTGCTGAAGGTCCGCTTCATAGCGCGATTGACAATTAAATGTAATTTTCCCGTGGTCGCAGAGACTTTAGAAGGAGAAGAGCAGATGTCACCTCCAAAAAGCTTTCTCATGGATAATGGCATTTTATTTGATTATACATTCATAACATTTAATTAAAATATGTTTTTCACATGGTGGGTGACAGAAGAATAAGAGCTTGCTAACACAGCTAGCTACCTACCTAGTCAGCTCATCTTTAGCTTGCCACCAACGTGCAGTGTGACTGACCAAGGTAAGAATTGTTTTGAAAATTGAAGTTGAGTAGAGTTAGCTAATTTAATGTATGTATTAGATATCATTATATTTACTCACTGCTTGAGCACACTCTGCCAACTCGGATGTCCTAGCCATGTCTGAATCCTGGCTTAGGAAGGCCACCAAAAATCCTGAAATTTCCATCCCTAACTATAACATTTTCCGACAAGATAGAACTGCCAAAGGGGGTGGTGTTGCAATCTACTGCGGAGATAGCCTGCAGAGCTCTGTCATACTATCCAGGTCTGTGCCCAAACAATTCGAGCTTCTACTTCTAAAAATCCACCTTTCCAGAAACAAGTCTCTCACCGTTACCACTTGTTATAGACCACCTTCTGCCCCCAGCTGTGCCCTGGACACCATATGTGAATTGATTGCCCTCCATCTATCGTCAGAGCTCATACTGTTAGGTGACCTAAACTGGGACATGCTTAACACCCCAGACACCAGAGCAGCACCCACCCGTAGCGCGCTCCAGCAGGTATATTTCACTGGTCACCCCCAAAGCCTATTCCTCCTTTGGCTGCCTTTCCTTCCAGGTCTCTGCTGCCAATGACTGGAACGAGTTGCAAAAATCTCATTTCTCCCTCACTAACTTTAAGCATCAGCAGTCAGAGCTGCTCACAGATCCCTGCACCTGTACATAGCCCATCTGTAAATAGCCCATCCAACTACCTCATCCCATATTGTTGTTATTATTCTTTTTTTGCTCCTTTGCACCACAGTATCTCTACTTGCACATTCATCTTCTGCACATCTATCACTCCAGTGTTTAATTGCTAAATTGTAATTACTTTGCCACTACGGCTATTTATTGCCTTATCTCCCTAATCTTACCTCATTTGCACACACTGTATATAGATTTTTTCTATTGTGTTATTGACTGTAGATTTGTTTATTCCATGTGTAACTCTGTGTTGTTGTTTGTGTTGCACTGGTTTGCTTTATCTTGGCCAGGTCACAGTTGTAAATAAGAACTTATTCTCAACTGGCCTACCTGGTTAAATAAAGGTGAAGTATATATATTTTTCAAATAATATTGTCAAAGCTATTGTTAAATATTATTGGATAGCCAAGCAATGTGTTGATTGCTAGCTAAATTACTTAGCTAGCTTTATTGAGGGTCGGGTGTCTCTGATAGAACTGGCTAGCTAGCTACAGTATATTATGTTTAGCCAAAATAAATTCTTATTTTCCCTACTGCAGTGGATCCATCTGGTAGCTGCCTATGGACAGACCCCAGACAATGTAGCCTTTTTATCATTTAACTAGCTAATTCTCAATTGATTTTTAACAGAAATGTGTTTACATCCCTGTTAGTGAACATTTATCCTTTGCCAAGATAATCCATCCACCTGACAGGTGTGGCATATCAAGATAATGATTTAACAGCATGATCATTACACAGGTGCACCTTGTGCTGGGGACAATAAAAGGCCACTCTAAAATGTTTTGTCACACAACACAATGCCACAGATGTCTCAAGTTTTGACGGAGTGTGCAATTGGCATGCTGACTGCAGGAATGTCCACCAGAGCTGTTCGGAGATACATTTATGTTAATTTCTCTACCAT
Source organism: Salmo trutta (assembly GCF_901001165.1). Lineage (NCBI taxonomy): Eukaryota > Metazoa > Chordata > Actinopteri > Salmoniformes > Salmonidae > Salmo > Salmo trutta. The sequence goes on along the minus strand of NC_042960.1, from coordinate 43,016,130 downwards.
ACGTCGTTTTAGAGAATTTGGCAGTACGTCGAACTGGCTTCACAACCGCAGACCATGTGTAACCATACCAGCCCTGGACCTCCACAACCAGCTTCTTCACCTGCGGGATCGTCTGAGACCAGCCCCCCGGACAGCTGATGAAACTGTCAGTTTGCACAACCAAAGAATTTCTGCACAAACTGTCAGAAACCATCTCAGGGAAGCTCATCTGCGTGCTCGTCGTCCTCACCAGGGTTTTGACCTGACTACAGTTTGGCTTTGTAACCGACTTCAGTGGGCAAATGCTCACCTTCGCTGGCCACTGGCATGCTGGAGAAGTGTGCTCTTCACGGATGAATCCCCTTTTCAACTTTACCTGGCAGATGGCAGACAGCATGTATGGCATCGTGTGGGCGGGCGGTTTGCTGATGTCAACGTTGTAAACAGAGTGCCTCCTGGTGGTGGTGGGGTTATAGTATGGGCAGGCATAAGCTACGGACAATGAACACGATTGCATTTTATCGATGGCAAGTTCAATGCACAGAGATACCATGATGAGATCCTGAGGCCCATTGTCGTGCCATTCATCCACCGCCATCACCTCATGTTTCAGCATGATAATGCACAGTTCCATCTAGAAGAAAAAGAAACACACACCTATTAAGGCGAGGTGCTGGCTAGTGGAGTAGAAAACTTGAAAATAAGGGAGAGCTCAGATGCAAAAATGTAATATCCAACGTTTCGACAGCCAAGCTGTCTTCATCAGGGTATGATCACAAACACTGCGAGATGACTCGTTTATATAGTGTCAAAAGACACACAGGTGTCTGTAATCATGGCCAAGTGTGGCCTGATATCATTGGTTAATTCTCAAATATAAAATTGGCATAAAAAGAACGCCATACAAAAAAACAAATGGATAGCATACGATCATAGATTCATTTTAGACTACACAAGCTTACAAACAATTACAATGGCAAAGTCACAATAATCACAAGAATGGCTTAAGATCAAAGTTTATGTTGAGACCGAAGGGTGCAAGGGTCTTTAAGTTAAAGATCCAGGCAGCCTCTCGTTTTAACAATAAATTATCAAGGTCACCCCCTCTCCTAGGGAGGGTGACATGTTCGATGCCAATATAACGCAGAGACGAAATCGAGTGCACAGTTCCATGTCACAAGGATCTGTACACAGTTCCTGGAAGCTGAAAATGTCCCAGTTTTTCTATGGCCTGCATACTCACCCGACATGTCAGCCATTGAGCATGTTTGGGATGCTCTGGTTAGACGTGTACGACAGGGTTTTCCAGTTCCCGCCAATATTCGCGCAGCTATTGAAGAGGAATGGGACAACATTTCACAGGCCACAATCAACAGCCTGATCAACTCATGCAAAGGAGATGTGTTGCTACATGAGGAAAATGGTGGTCACACCAGATACTGACTGGTTTTCTGATCCATTACCCTACCTTTTAAAAAAAAAGTTATCTCTGATCAACAGATGCATATCTGTATTCCCAGTCATGTGAAATCCATAGATTAGATCCTAATTTATTTATTTCAATTGACTGATTTCCTTATATGAAATGTAACTCAGTAAAATTGTTGCATGTTGCGTTTATATTTTTGTTCAGTAGTTGTCAGTCATGAATCATTCATTCAAACTTTTCAAAGTATACCACAGCATGCTATTGTGATTTAGTGCTGTAGTTTTATGCAATCCATTTTAATGTGGTGTCAGAAGTGATCAGACCTTGCATCCACGACAGTGCGTGTGCTTGGCCAGTGAGCGCGTTCCTGTAAAACGTAGAGTGGCAAGCTAACGCGAGGACGCGCTCTTTGAAAGGAGGGAGTAGTGTAACGACCCTGGGTTTATAAATGCGGATATCGACTCCACTGCTCGAGCATGTTTTTGCGGCACAGTCGATAGCACGCTGGACTTCGGGCAAGAGGGTCGAGAGTTCGATGCCTGCTCCCTGCTGTTTCATTACAGTATGTAAAGTAAAAAACTACATATTTTATTCATTAAAATAGATGGCAACCTACAGTACCAGTCAAATCGGGCTAATTGAGTGACTGTCAGTGAGTGGCATATAACAATTGCACCTTACGTATACTACTATTCCAACTCTAAACAGTAAGTTGAGAACCAGACTGAGTTACTAAAAATATATAGAGTACCAGTAAAAGGGTTTTTTCTTAATTTTGTACTATTTTCTACGTTGTAGAATAATAGTGAAGACATCAAAACTATGAAATAACACATATGGAATCTTGTAGTAAGCATGTAGTAAGCAAAACATTTTTTTAAATATATTTTATATTCTTCAAAGTAGCCACCCTTTGCCTTGATGACAGCTTGGTACACTCTTGGCATTCTCTCAACCAGCTTCATGAGGAATGCTTTTCCAACAGTCTTGAAGGAGTTCCCACATATGCTGAACACTTGTTGGCTGCTTTTCCTTTACTCTGTGGTCCAACTCATCCCAAACCATCTCCATTGGGTTGAGGTCGGGTGATTGTGGAGGTCAGGTCATCTGATGCAGCACTCCGTCACTCTCCTTCTTGGTCAAATAGCCCTTACACAGCCTGGAGGTGTGTTTTAGGTCATTGTCCTGTTGAAAAATGTTTGATTGTCCCACTAAGTGCAAACCAGATGGGATGGCGTATCACTGCAGAATGCTGTGGTAGCCATGCTGGTTAAGTGTGCCTTGAATGCTAAATAAATCACAGACAGTGTTACCAGCAAAGCAGTCCCACACCATCACACCTCCTCCATTCTTCATGGTGGGAACCACACATGCGGAGATCATCCGTTCACCTTCTCTGTCTCACAAAGACACGGTGGATGAAACCAAAAATCTAAAATTTGGACTCAAAGGACAGATTTTCACCGGTCTAATGTCATTTTCTCATGTTTCTTGGCCCTAACAAGTCTCTTATTATTATTGGTGCATCTTTGCAGCAATTTGACCATGAAGGCCTGATTTACACAGTCTCCTCTGAACAGTTAATGTTGAGATGTGTCTGTCACATGAACTCTGTGAAGCATTTATTTGGGTTGCAATCTGAGGTGCAGTTAACTCTAATGAACTTATCCTCTGCAGCAGAGGTAACTCTGGGTCTTCCTTTCCAGTGGCAGTCCTCATGAGAGGCAGTTTCATTATAGCGCTTGATGGTTTTTGCAACTGCACTTGAAGAAACTTTCAAAGTTCTTTAAATTTTCCGTATTGACTGACCTTCATGTCTAAAAGTTATGATGGACTGTCATTTCTCTTTGCTTAGTTGAGCTGTTCTTGCCATAATATGGACATGGTCTTTTACCAAATAGGGCTATCTTCTATATACCACCCCTACCTTGTCACAACACAACTGATTGGCTCAAACGTGTTAAGAAGGAAAGAAATTTCCCAAATTAACTTTAAACAAGGCACACCTGTTAATTGAAGTGCATTCCAGGTGACTACCTCATGAAGCTGGTTACTAGATAATTCCATATGTGGTATTTCATAGTTTTGATGTCTTCACTATTATTCCACAATGTAGAAAATAGTAAAAATAAATATGAGTAGGTGTCCAAACTTTTGACTGGTACTGTATATTTATGAAATATATTTTAATAGCTTACTATTTCCACACCATATACTTAAACATATATGTAGAACTATATGAAAACTGCTAATTTTGTAATATGTACATGTATTTAAATATATATGTACATAAGGATTAAACATATATTTAGATATCTGTAATTTACATATATGTAAATACATGTACATACATGTTAAAATATATGTAAATGGGTTATTTTTCCGTACTCTCCTGATATATTGTGGCTCCCTTGCAATCAGCCAGTTTGACACATTTCCTCACGTGAACTTATTTATATATCCTTGTTTAACCTTTGTGTTAGTGAACCTATGAATCCTGGGAGACTGGGGAATATGTTTGGAAAAACCCTGTGTGTTCTGGAACATGCAGACACCCTCAATCACTCCATCCAGGATGTGATGGAAACTCCGGCCATGTTTCCTCACCACATTCCCACACCGAGCGTGTCCTTTCTGACCCGGCTCGCCTGGTCCAATCATCTCCTAGCTCCCATACCCAGTGCCAGGGCCAGCCGTTACCATGGCGTAGATGTGTCACGAACCGGCTCAAAGTTCGTAACAAAAGGGAGACAAGGAATAACAAAATATATATTTATTAACTGAGGTAACCTAAATGCAATTAACAATGGTGTGTGTAATCAGTAGTGTAAGTGAGTGTTTTGCATGTATAAATGTGATAATGCAGGGTGTTGAAAGGTGCCAAAGCAAACAACCAAAAGACCACAAAAATACCACAAAAACTATGAAGGTGTTTGCATGGAGAGAGTCTCCCCAATGAATGTGGAAGAGGTCTATTTTTCCTGGGACACACCCGGGCCCAGGTCTTTCCCATGTAGCTGACGACCCACCCAACTCCAACCACCGGCATCCTAATAAGGAAACAAGAACAAACAGAGAATACGGCAGACAGAGTGGGAGGGTCGTCACAGATGGAACTGGGTCTACAGCACAGGAGGCTGCTGAGGGGAGAACGGCTCATAATAACGGCTGGAACGGAGCAAATGGAATGGCATCAAACGCCTGGAAACCATGTATTTAATGTATTTGATACCATTCCACAAACTCCACTCCAGCCATTAACACGAGCCCGTTCTCCCCAGTTAAGGTGCCACCAACCTGCGGTCTACAGGGGCTGTGCTGCTGCGCCACCACACTAGTGAGAGCTGAGAGCTCTCCCTTTCAGAGCCAGGGGAATGTTTACACAGGTGTGCTGTGGTCAGCCGTGGTCATGGAGTGGTTAACCACAGAACCCCGCAGTCCAGAGGGGACAGATGAGAGAGAGGGGTCTCTATTGGCTCTGCCGGGTCTCTTCTGGGGACAATAACTCACAACTCTCCCCTACCGAGAGGCAGGTCCATCCCAACATGCAGGGCCGGCTCTAGCCTTTTGGGCGCCCTAAGCAACATGACCATACTGCACACTATTCACTCACTGTACGTACTTTATGAAGTCACACACATACAGTACACCGGCTATAACACACACACATTCGTTCTCTCTTTCCTTGTCTTTCTCTCTTCTCTTGCGTTGTGCACTATAGCTGCAGAGATAATGTGGAGGGGAGCATGCATTGGAGATGAGCCATGGGACCCTCTAGTCTATCTGCTGCTTTATCTCTCTCTCTCTCTCTCTCTCTCTCTCTCTCTCTCTCTCTCTCTCTCTCTCTCTCTCTCTCTCTCTCTCTCTCTCTCTCTCTCTCTCTCTCTCTCTCTCTCTCTCTCTCTCTCTCTCTCTCTCTCTCAACATCATCTTGTTCCATGCCTGGGACTTGGACGCCCAGTAGAATGTGTAATAACCAACCATTTAAAAAATACAACTTTATGGGTTTATGGGAACTGAGGAGCTGAAACCTGTGGTGGCAAACATAGAAGCTTGCTTTTTTCATTTTCATCTGGTGGATATTATAATACAGAGCATTCGGAAAGTATTCAGACCCTTTGACTTTTTCCACATTTTGTTAAGTTAAAGCCGTTTTCTAAAATTCATGAAATCGTTTTTTTCCTTCTCATTAATCTACTGTACACACAATCCCCCATGATGACAAAGAAAAACAGGTTTTTAGAAAGTTTTGCAAATTTATTAACATTTAAAAACTGAAATATCACATTTACATAAGTATTCAGACCCTTTACTCAGCACTTTGTTGACGCACGTTTGGCAGAGATTACAGCCTCGAGGCTTCTTGGGTATGACTTTACAAGCTTGGCAAACCTGTATTTGGGGAGTTTCTCCCATTCTTCTTTGCAGATCCTCTCAAGCTCTGTCAGGTTGGATGGGGAGCGTTGCTGCACAGTTATTTTCAGGTCTCTCCAGAGATATTAGTTTCGGTTCAAGTCCGGGCTCTGGCTGGACCACTCAAGGACATTCAGAGACTTGTTCCGAAGCCAGTACTGCATTGTCTTGGCTGTGTGCTTAGGGTCATTGTCCTGTTATGAGGTGAACCTTCGGCCCAGTCTGAGATCCTGAGCGATCTGGAGCAGGTTTTCGTCAAGGATCTCTGTACTTAGCTCTGTTAATCTTTCCCTCGATCCTGACTAGTCTCCCAGTCCCTGCAGCCAAAAAACATCCACACAGCATAATGCTGCCACCGCCATGCTTCACCGTAGGGATGGAGCCAAGTTTCCTCCAGATGTTTCATCAGACCAGAGAATCTTGTTTCTCATGGTCTGAGAGTCCTTTAGGTGCTTTTTGGCAAGCTCCAAGCGGGCTGTCATGTGCCTTTTACTGAGGAGTGGCTTCCGTCTGGCCACTCTACAATAACTGCCTAATTGGTGGAGTGCTGCAGAGATGGTTGTCCTTCTAGAAGGTTCTCCCATCTCCACAGAGGAACTCTGGAGCTCTGTCAGAGTGACCATCAGGTTCTTGGTCACCTCCCTGACCATGGCCCTTCTCCCCTGATTGCTCAGTTTGGCCGGGCGGCCAGCTCTAGGAAGAGTCTTGGTGGTTCCAAACTTCTTCCATTTAAGAATGGCCAGTGTGTTCTTGGGAACCGTCAATGGTGCAGAGATTTTTTGGAACCCTTCCCCAGATCTGTGCCTCAACACAATCCTGTCTCGGAGCTCTACGGACGATTCCTTCGACCTCATGATTTGGTTTTTGCTCTGACATGAACTGTCTACTGCGGGAACTTATTTAGACAGTTGTTTGCCATTCCAAATAATGTCCAATCAATTGAATTTACCACAGGTGAACTCCAATGAAGTTATAAAAACATCTCAAGGGTGATCAATGGAAACAGGATGCACCTGAGCTACATTTTGAGTCTCATAGCAGAAGGTCTGAATACTTTTATAAATAATGCATTTCTGTTTTTTATTTTGAATAAATTAGCAAACATTTCTTGCTTTGCTTTGTTATTATGGAGTATTGTGTGTAGATTGATGAGGGAAACAAATTATTTATTCAATTTTAGAATATGGCTGTAACATAACAAAATGTGGAAATAGTCAAGGGGTCTGAAAACTTTCCGAATGCATTGTACATAAACTGGAACCTTGTGAGTAGGATTGCAAAGCTACCGGTATTTTACCAAAGTTACCGGATTCTTCAGTAATTTGGGTAATTAACAGACCGTCTATGGCAATCTAGCGTAACTTTGGTCATTTATACTTGGATAACGTTTAAAAAATGTATTCATATATAATATTCTTTTTTGATATCTGTGTCAATATTGTCCATGAGTTTCTAGTAGATGCACCATATGGTTCAACAGAAAATAGCCCAATTTATGAAAAACCATCTAATTAAAAATGTCATTATTTTCTATTAACTCTGCAACTCTTCCAACTATTGACATTTTTACAACTGCCACTAGTTTGACGCAAAACATTGAGAAAAAGTACATACTAACATCCAAAAATAAATAAGTGTGTAAATTTGTTTTATTTCATCCTGAAACCCTCATATTAAACACCAATGGTATTCACTAAGTTGATGGTTCATATTTAGGATAATGTTTTACAGCTTTGTCAGTCAATTTTTTAAATAAAATTATTTAATATATTTTACATTTGATAAGGCCGCAACAGAGGCCCAGAGATAATTTGACACCTGTAAAAATCTGAATTACCCAAAAGGGCCACTAGATGTCTTTTGATAGATTACATTAAAATTCTGGTAGTTTACTGGTAAACTTCAATAGTTTCCAGTAATATACCCTCCCGTTGCAACCCTACTTGTGAATCGTATTGCTTCCCAAGAGTCAAAGAGCTGTGGAGAAGCTGCATGGGGGAAGGAAGTGCAGGCAGAACCAAACAGAACCCATCTGTATCTCCTGTTTGGTCACCTGGGATTTATCTCCCTGGTCACAAGTCACATGTGATCTATTGCCCTAGTTGCAGGTGAATCTATTTCCCTGATCTATTGCCCTGGGCCCAGGCTGAATCTATTTCCCTGATCTATTGCCCTGGGCCCAGGCTGAATCTATTTCCCAGATCTATTGCCCTGGGCCCAGGCTGAATCTATTTCCCTGATCTATTGCCCTGGGCCCAGGCTGAATCTATTTCCCTGATCTATTGGCCTGGGCCCAGGCTGAATCTTTGGGGTCAGGCGGTTCCCCCTCTCTCAGCCCTCTGGTGGCTCCACATGTGACAAAACCATTCAGGCCTGCAATCGTCTGTATTAAAAGCAATTAAACCATTAAACCCACCCCGTACAGTTTTTATAGGTCCTCAAATCACAGACTAATGGACACTTCGGAAACACTTCCTGACTTTAAAGGCTTAATATTTCACTCACAGGAACTTTTGCTAGAGAGCAAACACATGTGGACATACAAATAATGACACGCACATGAATATTGACACGCAAGTTCATACGCGCAATCGGTGCAGAAACTGAGAAAGAGTTGCTTTACTGAGGAGTCTGAATAGAGATTCACTGGGCACAACCTGTTTGAATCAACATTGTTTCAGCGTAATTTGTCAACGTTTTGTGACGTAGAATCTCTGTGGAAGATTGGATAGAAAAATTAAAGTTATCAACGTAAACTGTTGGTGAAATTTCAACTACACGATAAGGTCATAATTGTAAGGAATTTTCAACATAGATAAGCCCTGTATATATAAGTTGAATTTGTACATTTCAAACAAACATCAGATCCACTATCAGAAAGAAAAAAACTATAAGCTGGGCTGCACCTCCTACTGGAGAGTGGATCTATCTACACTCTACAGCTATTCATTTGGTCTCCCGTCCAGGGTTTCAACCAAGCCCAGCCCTGTCTAGCTTAGATATTTGTCACAGACTATTAACAATGTGCTATGATGAGAATTATTGAGAATTATCATGAGAGTTATTGTTATATCATTTGGGTGTGCACATTAAAAACACATTAAGTTGTTTGTTATCTGGCGTTGTATTCCCTCTTGAACTTTGTAGCGCTTTAAAATGGTTGAAAGCGCAGGGATAAACACATTTAGATGACAACTAAACCAAACATCTGACATTGTTTTTCCATTGGAATTTGGTTGTGCTTTTAGATGGTTGAAAGCATAGTGATAACACATTCGGAATTTAACGAACTTCTGGCTCACTTTTTGAGTGGGTAAATAAAGGTTGAGATCTCATTGATCAACATCTCTACCAAATATTACCCACATTTCCACATTGAAATAACATGGTGTTCCCAGTGGGGATGTACTCTGGTAGTCAGGAAGAGACAAGATGGGACTACTGTGTCTTGTTGCACCAAGGTGAGCACATGGATGAGCAGCTGTGAGATAGAAGTGAGACATTTCTTTACAGCCCTAGTTAGAGGAGCCGTGTTATAGTTGGACCTCCTCCTGGCTAGATCCAGAGATGTGAGTCCAAATTGTGCCTTCAGTTCAGCCTCAAAGCTCTGTTTCGACATCAATGGAGCATATGATGCTTCCTCTCATTCGCCCAGGGCCATTTTCATTGTGTTGTATTCAGTTCTGGCCAGCCCTGAGGTTCGCTCTCTCTCCTCCAAGTGGAAGTCTGAGTGAATACCCTCCCTGGCCCGGCCTCTGGCCCCCATCTCCAGGCCTTGCAGCCTGCCAGATGAACAGGGGTACATTAATAGGGTCGTATATCACTGCACATGATGACACGGTTATGGGTGACCGGACCCAAGTGCATAAATCAAAGAGAATATGAAAATGGAGGAAAAAAGAGAGGGAGGGAGAGATGGAGGGATAGAAGGAGGAAGGGAGGAGGGAGAGAGGGAGCGAGGGAGGGGGGGAAGGCAAGGAAAGTGCAAGATAAAGACGTATAACAAATTCAACTTAGGAAAAAAAAAGATCTAGAGGGAAAAGTTTCAGAGTAGACTCGCAGGACAGAACAAAAGCAAGGCTGTGTGTGTGTCTACTGTCAAGAACAGTTCCCAATTCCCAATCAACAGCACTCTCTGAACATGGGAACTTGTAATATGCTTACTCAAGAGATTGCAACAGATTACATTGTGTCCAGTACAAAGTTGATTACATTATACTTTCTCACAGACAAAGTTTATGAAACCGTTGATAGTGTTTGTGGATATTGGTCCATGTGAAACAGACTGGGCCAGGGGTCCAGAGTTGTGGTGAATCAATGTTGTTTCAACGTCATTTGTCAACGTATTGTGACGGGGAAGCGCAGTGATAGACATTTGGGTGACAACTAAACGCAAAAAACAGAGGTTGTTTTCTGTTGGAATATGTTTGCGCTTTTAGATGGTTGAAAGCATAGTGAGAACACATTGGAAATTCAACTCACTTTTGGCTGTCTTTTTGAGTGGGTGAATATAGGTTAGAATCTCATTGATCAATGTCTCAACCAAATATTACCCAATTATCCACGTTGTAATGACGTGGTGGGGTTTGGCCAGTTTACTCTGCTCCCTGATGGAGAAATCCCTCACTGGAGGAGTAAGTCAGGAAACCGCTGGACGCTTGGAGACTCTGGGTCTGTGTGGCCCTGGAGGGCCATAAAAACACATCTGGTCCAGAGCAGGACACAGTGGCCGCTGCACAGGAGGGACCTGTTTATGACAGCAGGGACCAGGGCAGGCAGAGTGGGAGAGTTATGAGAGGTGTGATTGGAGAGTTTACAGTATGTTAGAAATATACAGATCGTGTCCAGTATTTGTGTGAAGAAGAAGAGTGTATTGAAGTGTACAGTGTGTGGGAGTGGATGTAGTGAATGCATCTCTCTCTGTCCCAGTCGGCCAGTGGTGATATGGCCTTGGACAATGACTAGGCTCTGCTGAGTCTGTGAGGTCAGTATGGAGGCTGGCCAGAGGCGACAGCCCTGTTAGCCTGATTAACAGCCAGCCTGACGTCCGGACCCTGAGGAGGAAAGTCCAAACAGTCGTGACACAACATTACCTCCGCAACTCGACTCCAGCGAGGTCAGAAACCGGGCGGACCACTCTGCCAGCGATTCCATGGCCAAACACTTCCTTCCTCTTCTCTCTCTGAAGATCAATCTACCTCACATCAACTAGGCCTACTTAATCTTTTTGGCCATCGCATCTCCCTCTGCAGAGATTTGTCAATGTTTCTTTCCTCCCCTTGTTCTGTTGTAGCACATCTGGAATTTCACAAGCAACGATGACCAATGAAAGTCACTGGGTTGTGTAGCCTCAATACGTTAGTTCAAAAGAAAACGTGGAGGAATAAGATCAATGTTTGGCCCGCTGGACCTCAGGTTTCATAGGATGTTGTCATCAGCTTGGAGACAGGTGACTGGTTAGGGTTGGGGAGTATGTCATCGGATTACAAAAAACGGTAACTGTAATCAGTTAAATTACCAGATAAAATATTGATTACAGATCATTTTGAAAAACTAGATGATTACTTCTTGGATTACTTTTAAATTCAGAAAATATATTTGCGGGAAACCTTTCTGTTTTCTCAATGATATTCAATTCAGCATTGAAAAAAGGGCCAAGTTTGAGTTTGTTCCACCTGAGTGAGTCCGACCACAAGTCAGAGACCAATATGATGACACACCATGTGCTTTTAATGGATCCTTTTTGTCTTCTTCTAATGCCTCTTAATTAAGGGGAAAGTAAACCAAATTAACTGAAAGTAGTCAGATTATGTTACTGAGTTTGGGTAATCCAAAAAGTATGTTACTGATTATAATTTTGGACCAGTAACTAGTAACTGTAACAGATTACGTTTAGAAAGTAACCTAACCCACCCAGCTGGTTTTTGCCACCTGCGTGCCAATCAAAGCTCTCAGCAACCAAATGTTTTAAATGATTGGCTGACATTCAGGGCTCAGAATACAGAGAAAATTGTCATATTTTATTTTTGAAATCAGTCCAGTTTCCAGAGACATGTCTGGACCCGGTCCTGCTAGTCATTTGAAGAAACATTTTCACTTAAATTATTTGAAAAGCACAACAACACACGAAGGGCCCGGGCGTAAGGTGATTTGGTTAATGTTTTTGACAGACTAGCGTTTCAGACGTCGTTAAAGCCGTGAAGGCTGTCATGATCATTTCTCTCTGAAAGAGTACAGAATCAACAAAAAAAGTATATATTTTTTTGCAGTTGGATCTTTTAAAAACGGTCTCATGCCAGTTTCCAACAGAAATGGAGAGTGTTCTGATTAACAACAACTAAAGGAGTATGTTGTAACCTTCAACCTGCACTGCATGTGTGTACTTTTTCTTTTTTTTCTTAACAAGCTAAATTATCTATCGTCATTCGCAGATCATTTAAAAAAATGTAAAAACATTTTTTTTTAAAGGCTTAATACAATTCGTTTCTCATTTCAATATGTTTTTCAAGATGTTTTACTTCAATCTTCTTACTGAGGTAAAATATCTTGAAATAAGATAAATTACTTGTATTAAGCCTTTTAGGTTAAAATAAGCAAACTGATCTACCAATATATATTATTTCACTTGGTAAGAAGAAGAAAAAGAAAACATACATTTGAAGTGAAATATCACTCAATATAAGATTAGGCTTGCTTAGATTTCACTTTTTGCAGTGTATATGAACAAGGACACATGAAAAGGGAGCAAAACATTTTACTTCAATGAACAATCCAGTCCTCTTCACAGGTAGTCTGAGCTGCAGAGTCTACAGCTACAGAGTAAGGAACCAGCTAGGGGTACCAGACTGGTCTCATAAACTAGACGTACAGTGGCAAGAAAAAGTATAGGTAACGCCCTGGCCATAGAGAGGGGTTTTTTGTTCTTTATTTTGGTTAGGCCAGGGTGTTACATTGGGTGGGCGTTCTATGTTCCTTTTTCTATGTTTTGGTATTTCTTTGTTTTGGGCCGTGTGTGTGGCTCCCAATCAGGCACAGCTGAAGCTCGTTGCTGCTGATTGGGAGTCACACATAAGGAGCATGTTTTTCCTTTGGGTTTTGTGGTTAATTGTTTCTGTTTGAGTATTTGCCTAACAGGACTGTTTGCTGTCGTTTTGTTCATTTTGTAGTGTTCTCTTGTTTGTTTAGAATTAAAATTCTAATGATGAGCACATCCTCTGCTGCACCTTGGTTCCCTCTTACAGACAGCCGTGACAGAATTACCCACCAACAACGGACCAAGCAGCAGAGGAAGGAGCAGCACAAGGAGAGGCACCAGGAGAAAAGCTATCTGGAGTCATGGACTTGGGAGGAAATCCTGGATGGGAAAGGACCATGGGCTCAAGCTGGGGAGTATCGCCGCCCGCAGTGGGAGATCGAGGCGGCGAGAGCTGAGAGGCGCTGGTACGAGGCGAGGGAGCTCAACGGACACGGGAGGCAGCCCCACAATTTTTTTTGGGGGGGGCACACGGGGAGATTGGCAGAGTCAGGTGGTAGACCTAAGCCAACTCCCCGTGCTTACCGGAAGCAGCGTGGTACTGGTAGGACACCGTGTTATGCTGTGGAGCGCACGGTGTCCCCAGTGCGCGTTCAAAGCCCGGTGCGCTACATACCAGCCCCCCGCAAGTGCCATGCGAGTGCAGGCATCGAGCCAGGGCGGATGGTGCCAGCTCAGCGCGTCTGGTCTCCAGTGCGCCTCCTCGGTCCAGGTTATCCTGCGCCGGCGTTGCGCACTGTCTCCAGAGCGCTGGGAGGGTCCAGTTCGCCCAATGCCTGCTCTCCGCCTGTGCCGGGCCAAAGTGGGCTTTCAGCCTGGAGTGTGGGTAAAGAGTGTCCGTACCAGAACTCCAGTGCTCCCCCACAGCCCGGTTTATCCTGTGCCTCCTCCTCGGACCAGGCCTCCAGTGGGTCTCCCCATCCTGGTCCATCCTGTGCCACCTCCCAGGACCAGGCCTCCAGTGGGTCTCCCCATCCTGGTCCGTCCTGTGCCACCTCCCAGGACTAGGCCTCCAGTGGGTCTCCCCATCCTGGTCCGTCCTGTGCCACCTCCCAGGACTAGGCCTCCAGTGGGTCTCCCCATCCTGGTCCGTCCTGTGCCACCTCCCAGGACTAGGCCTCCAGTGGGTCTCAACTGTCCTGAACTGCCAGAGTGGCCAGGGACGCCCGCCAGCCCGGTGAGTCCTGTGCCTACGCCTAGGGCCAGGCCTCTGTCATGTCTCCCCAGCCTGGTGAATCCTGGGTCAGTGCCGTCGGAGCAGCCAGGGTCGCCCGCCAGCCGGGCGCAACCATCGCCGCCCGCCAGCCGGGCGCAGCCAGGGCCGCCCGCCAGCCGGGCGCAGCCAGGGTCGCCCGCCAGCCGGGCGCAACCATCGCCGCCCGCCAGCCGGGCGCAACCATCGCCGCCCGCCAGCCGGGCGCAACCATCGCCGCCCGCCAGCCGGGCGCAGTCAGTGTCGCCCACCAGACCTTCGGCGCGGCCAGGTGCGCCACCTAAGAGGGCGACGTCAAGGGTAGAGCAGAGGCCACGTCCCGCACCTGAGCCGCCGCCGTAAGAAGGCCCACCCGGACCCTCCCCTTCAGAGTCAGGTTTTGCGGCCGGAGTCCGCACCTTTGGGGGGGGGTACTGTAACGCCCTGGCCATAGAGAGGGGTTTTTTGTTCTTTATTTTGGTTAGGCCAGGGTGTTACATTGGGTGGGCGTTCTATGTTCCTTTTTCTATGTTTTGGTATTTCTTTGTTTTGGGCCGTGTGTGTGGCTCCCAATCAGGCACAGCTGAAGCTCGTTGCTGCTGATTGGGAGTCACACATAAGGAGCATGTTTTTCCTTTGGGTTTTGTGGGTAATTGTTTCTGTTTGAGTATTTGCCTAACAGGACTGTTTGCTGTCGTTTTGTTCATTTTGTAGTGTTCTCTTGTTTGTTTAGAATTAAAATTCTAATGATGAGCACATCCTCTGCTGCACCTTGGTTCCCTCTTACAGACAGCCGTGACAGTATACCTGGATTTCTGCATGAATTGGTCATAAAATTTGATCTGATCTTTATCTAGGTCACAACAATAGACAAACACAGTCTGCTTAAACGAATAAGACACAAACAACTATACGTTTCATGTCTTTATTGAACACACCGTGTAAACATTCACAGTGCAGGGTGGGAAAAGTATGTGAACCCTTGGATTTAATAACTGGTTGACCCTCTTTTGGCAGCAATAACCTCAACCAAACGTTTTCTGTAGTTGCGGATCAGACCTGCACAACGGTCAGGAGGAATTTTGTACCATTCGTCTTTTCAAAACTGTTTCAGTTCAGGAATATTCTTGGGATGTCTGGTGTGAACTGCTCTCTTGAGGTCATGCCACAGCATCTCAATCGGGTTGAGGTCAGGGTCACTCCAGATGGCGTATTTTCTTCTGTTGAAGCCATTCTGTGTCGATTTACTTCTGTGTTTTGTCTCGTTGTCCTGTTGCATCACCCAACTTCTGTTGAGCTTCAATTGGCGGACAGAGAGCCTAACATTCTCCTGCAAAATGTCTTGATAAACTTGGGAATTCATTTTTTCGTTGAAAGCTGTCCAGGACCCGAGTTAGGAAAGCAGCCCCAAACCATGATGCTCCCTCCACCATACTTTACAGTTGGGATGAGGTTTTGATGTTAGTGTGCTGTCCCTTTTTTTCTCCACACATAGTGCTATGTGTTCCTTGAAAAACAACTCAACTGTAGTTTCATCTGTCCACTGAATATTTTGCTAGTAGCGCTGTGTAACATCCAGGTGCACTTTCGCAAACTTCAGACTTGCAGGGGCTTCTTCCGTGGAGTCCTCCCATGAACACCATTCTTGTTTAGTGATTATGTATCATAGATTCATCAACAGAGATGTTAGCATGTTCCAGAGATTTCTGTAAGTCTTTAGCTGACACTCTAGGATTCTTCTTAACCTCATTGAGCATTCTGTGCTGTGCTCTTGCTGTCTTCTTGGCAGGACGGCCACTCCTAGGGAGAGTAGCAACAGTGCTGAACTTTCTCCATTTATAGACAATTTGTCTTACCGTGGACTGATGAACATCAAGGCTTTTATAGATACATTTGTAACCCTTTCCAGCTTTATGAAAGTCAACCATTCTTAATCTTAAGTCTTCTGAGATCTCTTTTGTTCGGGGCAGGTAATTCCAAAGGGTTCACATAATTTTTCTTGCCACTGTAACATAGTAAACATAAATCCGGGACATTCAAGTATTACGGTACTGTATGTTATGTTTGGTATGGTTACATAAGACTCACCAATAACGGGTTTAAAAGAAGACTGTATTCTGGTCACATTAGATGTCAAGAGTCTTTATACCAGCATTCCCCATGTGTGTGTGTGTGTGTGGGGGGGGGGGGGGGCAGCACTAGCACACTATTTGGGAGACAGAGACACTAATGAATATCCACCAACAAACTTTATTCTAGAGCTGGCAGAATATGTTTTGAAGTATAACTATTTTAGGTTTGATGATGAATACTACCTCCAAACGAATGGAACATCGATGGGCTCCACATTCGCTCCGAGCTATGCTAACCTTTATGTGGGTCTATTTGAAGAACGTTTTGTCAATAATGAAAACGAAAACCCATTTTTGAATGAAATCCTGAAGTGGTATCGATATATTGACGACATTTTTTGCATATGGGAAGGAACTGAACAAGAGCTGTCAGATTTTAGGGCACTACTCAATGACATTGACCCCAACCTCAAATTCACTATTGAATGTGACACTCATCGCGTTCATTACCTCGATATGTGGATTGAGAAATCAAATGGAACCCTGTTTACAACTTTGTATAGAAAAGAAACGGACAGAAATACTCTATTACAGGGGACAGCTTCCATCCTGAGCCATTAAAAAGAGGACTTCCAAGAAGCCAATTTTTCAGACTGCGCCGTATATGCCACGCCACAGAGGACTATCTAGCAAAAGCAGCGGAGATGCGCATTAGGTTTCTAAGAAGAGGCTATTCGCCACAATGTGTGGATGAAGCTCTTAATTTGGCATTGGGAAAAACACGTGATGAATTGTTACAAAAAAGACCCGCTAAAGCAAAATAACACTCCGTAATGTTCACAACCACATGTACTTTGAATTCGCGAAAAGTGGGAGGGGTGGTCAAGAAACACTGGCATATTTTATCATCGGACCCAGTTTTGCAGGCCGAATTTAAAAATCCACCACTTATTGTGTATAGGAGAGGTCGCAATTTACGCGATAAATTGATTCATGCCAACTGCCAGCCACGAAAGAAAATCAGCCAGGCTCTTTTACGCCCTCTACCAAATGGTAGCTATAAATGCACAGGATGAGCACAGTGATGATGAAGTGTAAATATTTCTGCCACACCTTCACAGGAAAACGGTTTCAAATAAATGATATCATTACGTGTACCCCCACCCATGTTATTTACATTATTAAATGTCCATGTGGGCTCTGCTATGTCGGTAAGACCTCAAGCTCTCTCAAACAGAGAATTTGTGAACATAAAAGTTAAATCAGGAGAAACGACAGGGATTATCCAGTCGCAGTACATTTTAATGACCTAAAACATGACATTTCTACCTTTAGATTTTGTGGCGTAGAGAAAGTCAAGATATCAGACAGGGGAGGTGATATTAATAATACTCTTGAGTAAAAGAGAATGTTTTGGGATTTTCACCCTCCAGACATTATTTCCTAAAGGACTTAATGATGAAATGCCTATGTATGTTATGTTGTGAATTTGAACATGAATTATGTGCCTATTTAAGATTACTCTGATGTTTTTCGTATGATGTACCCAATGATTAATGAAAACTTGCTATGTCCTCATTGTGGTTTTATGGGCGTGTTTAATGGGTCTTATTTATACACTTTTGTAGTGTTTGTGAAATGCATATTGTTATGTTTGGTAGCACTTATTTATTTTTCCTTTGCCTCCACCCCCTTTCCATGCGTGGGACGGATGTGGGTGGGGCTAGGTTTACATGGAGGTGCTGTTTTCAGAAAATTCACAAAAGCTCTGACGAAGGCCGTGAGGCCGATACATAAGCTTATTAAATATCAGTGATACTATCAAGAGCAGTGTGCGGTTTCCTTTTTCCTTCATCCTGTTTCAACTGTTGCCATGCACCTGCAAAAAGATTGCTCAGATGTGCGAGTGCCTTTTGAATTTTATGGTTACATAAGACAAAAGGTTACATAAAGCTGCAATATGTAACTTTTTGGGGCGACCCGACCAAATTCACATAGAATTGTGTGTTATGGATCTGTCATTCTGATTGAACGCAAGTCTAAAAATCGGTAGAGCTGTTCTATGTGTGCTATTTCTATACTTCACATTCTTAAGTTTTGTTTTTGCATCTTTTACTTTCGGTTTTGTACAACAGCTTCAAACAGCTGAAAATACAATATTTCTGGTTATGGAAAATATATTTTACAGCGGTTTAGATGGTCCAATGATTCTCTACACTATACTTGCTTGTTTTGTCACATAAAATACAATTAGGTGAACTATTAGAAGTTTTGCAACCAGGAAATGCGATTTCTGCGTCTTTAAGGCAAAAATGAGTGTAGGGTGGTTGGTTGGGGTGGATGGGTTGGTGTATAACGCAAATGTCTAGCAACCCTACGTTTCTATGTTCAAAAATTATCATTGACAACTTTAGCATTTTAGCTAATTTACAACTTTGCAACTGCTAACTACTTTTTAGATACTTTGCAACTACTTAGCATGTTAGCTAACCCTTCCCCTAATCCTAGCCTTAACCCTTTAACCTAACTCCTAACCTTAACCCTAACCTTAACCCCTAACCCCTAGCCTAGATAATGTTAGCAACCTAGCTAACATTAGCGTTAGCCACCTAGCCACATAGCTAGCGTTAACCACAACAAATTGGAATTCGTAACATATCATCCGTTTTGCAATTTCATTAAATATTGTAATAATTTTAATTCGTAAAATATGGTACAAATTGAAATTCGTAACATATGATACAAATTGTAATTGGTAACGTTTACAAAATGGATAATAGACATCCACAAGTGAATACATACCGTACGAAATGTAACATATCATACAAATTGGAGTGTCCTGGATTTACATTTACTATGTTACATCTAGCCTTGAGTCCAGGTTGTAGGTAAGGGACTGGGACCATCTACAGTGCAGTGAGCTCTGGCCTATGTGCTTCAGACCAGTAAGCCCTGCCTGCCTGGATTCTGGAATGTAACTTATAAATAACCATCTGGTTGATTTGTTTAATGGCTATAGCAGCAATCCATTACAGAGTAGCTCTGGGTAGAGTCTTTGGGCAGGTGTGAGTTTCCCAGTGTTACTGCTCCCTAGAGACTAGTTACAGCGAAGCCTGATGTGATACTCTCACGGAAACTGGCGATCAAAAAACGGAGTCAATCTTGCATCCGACTGGCCCTGACTTAACGCTAAACAGCCCCACCCCACAGGGGGAGAGAGAGGTGAATAGAGGGAGAGGGTACATCTGGGAGTCTGATGTTTGTCGTAGGGAGTCTGTGTGGATCTGAGAGATGGAGTAACTGTGGCTTCACAGGGGTCATATGTAACAGGCTATGTCACATCAAATGAATATATACTCTTTCATAGCTGTGGTTTGCCCTCACTGAGCCAGAGGTCTAAGGCTAAAACAAAATACTTTATGGAGTAGCTGCTAAATCTCTTATATTGAATCCGCTGAACACTCAAGCTTTCTCTCAAATACGTATGCACGCCACAATTAAGTACATTACTGTGATTGTTTCCAATTAAAATTGTCAAAAAACTAACAAAATAGCTTCTTAGCAAAGGGCAATTTCTCAAGCAAGAATTTTGTTAGTACTGTCTGAGAGAGGTCTGAGTGGGGATGGGAAAACTTGCTGTTATTGGCAGAGAGGTGTGGAACTCTTTTTTTCTTTTCGGTCTATTACCTAATTTACCCCATGGTGATGTCACCATGGAAGTCCAAAACCCCATCCCACCAAAACAGGCTATTTTAGAAGAAGAAGAAGAAGTAGTAGTAGTAGGCTTTATTGGTTTCTCGAAGTCATAGACTGAATTGTACACCAATTTACAATCATAATATCAATTATATATAATTATCAAATAGTAAAATCCTAATCTAGCAAAAACATAACAGATTACAATGTTAAAATATGCAATATATACAAAGAAATGTACACTACAACGACAAGGTTTGGGATGGCAGCTTTAGAAGATACGTCTTTAAAGTTCTTAGGAAGTTATTTCTAAGGCCCCTGGGCTATATGGTGTGTGCATTAAGTGCATGAATCAGTTTAGTGAAGTATGGAATGGGAGAGTTCTGATAGCGCCCTGTGCGTGTAATGGGAGTGTTCAGTTTGTGGCTGTTGCAGGTTGCTTGTCCAGTAATCTGCTGTCTGGTTGAGGTGAGCCAGTCTGCAAACTGGGAGTTCTGCTCCTGTCTGCAGTCCAATGACATTATTCAGAGGTTTTTTAGGGCTTTCCGGTAGCTGGTATATGACCCATCCAGAATTATTCTGCAGGCTCTCTTCTGGACACACTCCAGCTGAGCAGTCTCCATTTGGTAAAATCCGACCACAACTCTATCCTCCTGATTCCTGCTTACAAACAAAAATTAAAGCAGGAAGCACCAGTGACTCGGTCTATAAAAAAGTGATCAGATGAAACAGATGCTAATCTACAGGACTGTTTTGCTATCACAGACTGGAACATGTTCCGGGATTCTTCCGATGGCATTGAGGAGTACACCACATCAGTCACTGGCTTTATCAATAAGTGCATCGAGGACGTCGTCCCCACAGTGACTGTACGTACATACCCCAACCAGAAGCCATGGATTACAGGCAACATAAGCACTGAGCTAAAGGGCAGAGCTGCCGCTTTCAAGGTCCGGGACTCTAACCCGGAAGCTTACAAGAAATCTTGCTATGCCCTGCGACGAATCATCAAACAGGCAAAGCGTCAATACAGGGCTAAGATGGAATCATACTACACCGGTTCTGACGCTCGTCTTATGTGGCAGGGCTTGCAAACTATTACAGACTACAAAGGGAAGAACGGGCCGTGAGCTGCCCAGTGACACGAGCCTACCAGACAACCTAAATAACTCCTATGTTCGCTTCGAGGCAAGCAACACTGAGGCATGCATGAGAGCACCAGCTGTTCAGGACGACTGTGTGATCCCGCTCTCTGTAGCCGACGCGAGTAAGACCTTTAAACAGGTCAACATACACAAGGCTGTGGGGCCAGACAGATTACCAGGACGTGTGCTCCGGGCATGTGCTGACCAACTGGCAGGTGTCTTCACTGACATTTTCAACGTGTCCCTGATTGAGTCTGTAATACCAACATGTTTCAAGCAGACCACCATAGTCCCTGTGCCCAAGAACACAAAGGCAACCTGCCTAAATGACTACAGACCCATAGCACTCACATCCGTAGCCACGAAGTGCTTTGAAAGGTTGGTAATGGCTCACATCAACACCATTATCCCAGAAACCCTAGACCCACTCCAATTTGCATACCGCCCAAACAGATCCACAGATGATGCAATCTCTATTGCACTCCACACTGCTCTTTCCCACCTGGACAAAAGGAACACTTACGTGAGAATGCTATTCATTGACTACAGCTCAGCATTCAACACATAGTACCCTCAAAGCTCATCACTAAGCTAAGGATCCTGGGACTAAACACCTCCCTCTGCAACTGGATCCTGGACTTCCTGACGGGCCGCCCCAGGTGGTGAGGATAGGTAGCAACACATCTGCCACGCTGATCCTCAACACTGGAGCACCCCAGGGGTGCGTGCTCAGTCCCCTCCTGTACTCCCTGTTCACCCACGACTGCATGGCCAGGCATGACTCCAACACCATCATTATGTTCGCAGATGACACAACAGTGGTAGGCCTGATTACCGACAACAACGAGACAGCCTATAGGGAAGAGGTCAGAGACCTGGTGCCAGAATAACAACCTATCCCTCAACGTAAATAAGACTAAGGAGATTTTTGTGGATTACAGGAAAAGGAGGGCCGAGTACGCCCCCATTCTCATCGACGATGCTGTAGTGGAGCAGGTTGAGAGCTTCAAGTTCCTTGGTGTCCACATCACCAACAAACTAGAATGGTCCAAACACACCAAGACAGTCGTGAAGAGGGCATGACAAAGCCTATTCCCCCTCAGGAAACTAAAAAGATTTGGCATGGGTCCTGAGATCCTCAAAAGGTTCTACAGCTGCAACATCGAGAGCATCCTGACTGGTTGCATCACTGCCTGGTACGGCAATTGCTCGGCCTCCAACCGCAAAGCACTACAGAGGGTAGTGCGTACGGCCCAGTACATCACTGGGGCTAAGCTGCCTGCCATCCAGGACCTCTACACCAGGCGGTGTCAGAGGAAGGCCCTAAAAAGGATAAAAGACCCCAGCCACCCCAGTCATAGACTGTTCTCTCTACTACTGCATGGCAAGCGGTACCAGAGTGCCAAGTCTAATTTTAATGGTAGGTCTATTTGAACAGTGAGAGACCCCTCTGCAAAACATGACTTAGTACTTGGTGGCAAAACCCTTGTTGGCAATCACAGAGGTCAGACGTTTCTTGTAGTTGGCCACCAGGTTTGCACACATCTCAGGAAGGATTTTGTCCCACTCCTCTTTGCAGATCTTCTCCAAGTCATTAAGGTTTTGAGGCTGACGTTTGGCAACTCAAACCTTCAGCTCCCTCCACAGTTTTTCTATGGGATTAAGGTCTGGAGACTGGCTAGGCCACTCCAGGACCTTAATGTGCTTCTTCTTGAGCCACTCCTTTGTTGCCTTGGCCGTGTGTTTTGGGTCATTGTCATGCTGGAATACCCATCCACGACCCATTTTCAATGCCCTGGCTGAGGGAAGGAGGTTCTCACCCAAGATTTGACGGTACATGACAACCGTCCATCATCCCTTTGATGCGGTGAAGTTGTCCTGTCCCCTTAGCAGAAAAACACCCCCAAAGCATAATGTTTCCACCTCCATGTTTGACGGTGGGGATGGTGTTCTTGGGGTCATAGGCAGCATTCCTCCTCCTCCAAACACGGCGAGTTGAGTTGATGCCAAAGAGCTCCATTTTGGTCTCATCTGACCACAACACTTTCACCCAGTTGTCCTCTGAATCATCCAGATGTTCATTGGCAAACTTCAGACGGGCATGTATATGTATTCTTGAGCAAGGGGACCTTGCGGGCGCTGCAGGATTTCAGTCCTTCACGGCGTAGTGTGTTACCAATTGTTTTCTTGGTGACTATGGTCCCAGCTGCCTTGAGATCATTGACAAGATCCTCCCGTGTAGTTCTGGGCTGATTCCTCACTGTTCTCATGATCATTGCAACTCCACGAGGTGAGATCTTGCATGGAGCCCCAGGCCGAGGGAGATGGACAGTTCTTTTGTGTTTCTTCCATTTGCGAATAATCGCACCAACTGTTGTCACCTTCTCACCAAGCTGTTTGGTGATGGTCTTGCAGCCCATTCCAGCCTTGTGTAGGTCTACAATCTTGTCCCTGACATCCTTGGGGAGCTCTTTGGTCTTGGCCATGGTGGAGAGTTTGGAATCTGATTGATTGATTGCTTCTGTGGACAGGTGTCTTTTATACAGGTAACAAGCTGAGATTAGGAGCACTCCCTTTAAGAGTGTGCTCCTAATCTCAGCTCGTTACCTGTATAAAAGACACCTGTGAGCCAGAAATCTTTCTGATTGAGAGGGGGTCAAATACTTATTTCCTTCATTAAAATGCAAATCAATTTATAATATTTTTGACATGCGTTTCTCTGGATTTTTTTGTTGTTATTCTGTCTCTCACTGTTCAAATAAACCTACCATTAAAATTATAGACTGATCATTTCTTTGTCAGTGGGCAAACGTACAAAATCAGCAGGGGATCAAATACTTTTTTCCCTCACTATACATACTACCTCAATTGGCCTGACCAACCAGTGCTCCCGCACATTGGCTAACCGGGCTATCTGCATTGTGTTCCGCCAACCCCTCTTTACGCTACTGCTACTCTCTGTTCATCATATATGCATAGTCACTTTAACCATATCTACATGTAACATACTACCTCAATCAGCCTGACTAACCGGTGTCTGTATGTAGCCTCGTTACTTTTATAGCCTCGCTACTGTTTATAGCCTCGCTACTGTTTTTCACTGTCTTTATACTGTTGTTTTTATTTCTTTACTTACCTATTGTTCACCTAATACCTTTTTTGCACTTTTGGTTAGAGCCTGTAAGTAAGCATTTCACTGTAAGGTCTACACCTGTTGTATTCGGCACACGTGACAAATAAACTTTGATTTGATTTGAGTAAGACCAGGGTGCTAGCCAGGTACAACATACTCCAGAACTGGTCTTACGTAGCCAATGTAGATGGACAGTAGGTCTGCTGTGGTTACAGAGAAGCGCTTAATGCGCTCGAGGAGGAACAGATTCCTTCTGGTGCTTGTGGTCATGGTGCTAACCTGGCTGCTCCAACACAGGTCCTGCTGGACAGTGAGACACAGCACCCTGACCTTTGATGTCTGGAAGGGGGACACCGTTGATGAAGAAGGGGGTGTGACATGCATCACTACACATTTCTTTTCGTTGAGGAGCATGTCATTGGTAGTGGTCCAGCTGCTCAGCTCGTCCAGTTGCTTCTGCATTGATGATGGTTTCTGCAGTTTCCTGGTTTCATGCAGATTCATGTCATCGACATACACTACATGACCAAAAGTATGTGGACACCTGCTCGTTGAACATCTCATTCCAAAATCATGAGCATTAATATGGAGTATGGAGTCACTCTTCTGGGAAGGCTTTCCACTAGTTGTTGGAACATTGCTGCCAGGACTTGCTTCCATTCAGCCACATGAGCATTAGTGAGGTCGAGCACTGATTTTAGGCGATTAGGCCTGGCTCGCAGTCTGCATTCCAATTCATCCCAAAGGTGTTCGATGGGATTGAGGTCAGTGTTCTGTGCAGACCAGTCAAGTTCTTCCACGCCAATCTCGACAAACTATTTCTGTATGGGCTTCGCTTTGTGCACTGGGTCATTGTCATGCTGAAACAGGAAAGGGCCTTCCCTAACCTGTTGCCACAAAGATGGAAGCACATAATCGTCTTGAATGTCATAGTATGCTGTAGCATTAAGATTTCCCTTCACTGGAACTAAGGGGCCTGAACTATGAAAAACAGCCCCAGACCATTATTCCTCCTCCTCCAAACTTTACAGTTGGCACAATGCATTCAGGCAGGTAGCGTTTTCCTGGCATCCACCAAACCCAGATTTGTCCGTCGGACTGCCAGATGGTGAAGCGTGATTCATCACTCCAGAGAAAGCGTTTTCACTGCTCCAGAGTCCAATGGCGGCAAGCTTCACACCACTCTCGCCGATACATCATTGATGAGTGCAAGGAAAAGGACAGGGCCAAGGAAGGTGAGGGACTCCCATTCAGATAGGACACCACGATAGCGTACCTGTTGTCTCCTATCAGCGATAAAGTCACAAATCCATGGGACTATTTCAGGCCTCACCCCCACCGACAGAATCTTTTTGATGACAGTTGTGAGGATAACCCTGTCAAATGCTTT
Organism: Salmo trutta; assembly: GCF_901001165.1. Lineage (NCBI taxonomy): Eukaryota > Metazoa > Chordata > Actinopteri > Salmoniformes > Salmonidae > Salmo > Salmo trutta. The sequence continues at coordinate 42,990,648 of NC_042960.1, read as the reverse complement.
GCTGAAATCTGTGGCTACCAAAGAGCAGACCAAGCTTTTTCTGAGTCTTTGGACAGACAAGGCTAACAAGGTCATGGGGATGATGGGAGGTGGACCTGCCTTTTAGACTTTCAAACTGTCTGGGGTCAGAAGAGATTTCATTGAGTATCCACTGGAGAGCAAAGCCTTCAGCAATCTTTGCAAACTGGGATGTCAGAGAGATTGGTCTTAGTTGTTCTACATGGACAGGCTTTGAGGACGGGGATGTCCACTGCTTCATTCCACTGCTTAGGAACTAGGCCCTCCTTCAAAGAGGAGCTGTGAACATGACATAGGAGAGTACTGCCCTCACAAGTAAACTCTTTCAACAGTTTCTGGGGAATTAGGTCCGGGCCGGGTACTTTACAGACCTTGATCGCTTGGAGCATTTTGTAGACATCCCAGACTGGGAGGATGGGAAGCTGGTGGGGGAAAGGGGGGAAGCTGGGAGTTGTGTCACATCAAGTGGAGGCATGGCAGATTAAATCACAACAAAGCACTTTCAAACAGTTCTTTCACTAAAAGGGCATTATCATCATGTTCACTATTTCACCGTGTTATACCAACCTTGTAGTTTAGAAATATATATAAAACACATAAAAATCACATTTTTGACTGCACTGGGCCTTTAAGAGGTTTCCATCTAACACTCTTTCCAAAGCAGAGAGAAATCTTTTCCCAATGCTGTAAAGGACTGGCACAAAGCAGAGAGAACAACACAGTCTACCAATATGAGTGCCAGTTTTACATTTAGCCTAGACAATGTTTTCAATAATATAACTTTCAAGAGCAATTGATTTTTTTTCCCATGTGCATGGTGAAGGATTTCAACACTTGAAAGCGACATGAAAATAATGCCCTGTGCTGTGATGTTAATCTGCTTGCTGTGGTTTTCAATGTTACTTTCAGTAATGTGGTCTCTCTGGTCTCAGTCTTGCTCCTTGTTGTTGTTTGACCATGCTCTCTCACCAGGATGCTGAGTTGAGAGAATATCCTCCATTGTTCTGTTTGTGGGTTACAGTCATGGAGCTTTGATAGGTGCCAACCAAAGAAAATACCCGCGAGGTGTGGGAGAGTGAGAACAGGGCAAAGAGAAAGGCATTGGCCACGAGATGTACCAACACGCACGCACACACACACACACACACACACACACACACACACACACACACACACACACACACACACACACACACACACACACACACACACACACACACACACACACACACACACACACACACACACACACACACACACACACACACACATATACACACACACACACACACACATACATCCCATTATTCGTAGCGGAATCAATGTAAAGGCATTTCCTCCAGGCTGCCATGGGAGGCAGAAGCCCATCTGTTTGATTATTTGTGTTGGATTCTGGATGTTGCAGAATCTGTGCCAATTCACTTGCATCCCTTAGGACTCTTTCACAATTCACCCTTAGTACTAAAATACTCGACATAAACACTGGATGGCAGTCTGGCCACGTACAACTGTATTGACCCTCACACGACTTTCTTGGGTCCTTCCAGCAAAGTGCCTACATTCAGTGTCAGCAAGATGACAGAAGATGAAGAGTTGCTACTAATTCATTACAACAACACAAAAGTTGCAAAAAGCCAACAACATCCATGGGGAACAAAGAGAGGCTCATATTTTGGCATCTCTCTCTCTCACACTCACACACTCTCTCTCTCTCTCTTTCTTTCAATTCAGTGGGGCTTTATAGAGTAACGCAGTATCATAATACCCATAAAACCTAGTGGTCAAACAGGGAAATGGTTCCAATCGTTTTTCCACCATTCATTTTTCCCATAGAGGATTTTAGAAACACTTAAAATAAGGGGGGTGTTTCTTGTAGGCTTACCCTGGCATGACGTTTTGATAAGTGTAAATTTCTCTAGGACAAGGTGACTTTTATCAATATATTTGCTTTTATTCACCACCCCCCCAAAAATGAAATGCTAATTAGCTGCTAATGTGGCTTTCATAAAGAACTACTGATGCCATCATGATCTGGACGAGACTGCCGAATCGAGGCAAAGGTAAGAATATCTGGATGAACTATCTAATGTTAGCTACATTTAGTAATATATAAATTGGCAACATTTCTTTGAATGTTCAATTATGTGAACTGTCTTGTGCAAGATTTAAATTGACACAATACCTGTTAGCAAAGGTGTCAGCTAGAGATGATGTGCAGGAGCTTGCTGGGATTTGTAGTCCTGCATGATGTCTACTTTGATGCTAATTAGCGTTTTCATATCTGAGAGTAAATAGAGCCGAATATGTTGATAAAAGTCACCTTGTCCAAAAGAGATTTATATGGTTATCAAAACGTCACGCCAGGGTAAGCCTACACAAAACACAGCCCTTATTTTAGATGTTACCTATGGGAAAAATGAATGGTGGAAAAACGATTGGAACCATTTCCCTGTTTGACTGTTGGATTTTATGGGTATTATGACATCTCCACTGTGGGGCTCTATTAGCATGGTAAACATGTTTAGATTGCCAAGCAAGTGAATTAAACAATAAACCTAAATGAGAAGATACCAAACAACATCAACAACAAAAATGTTTTTATTTAATATTACATTTTGCACTCAAAAAGGTTTAATGAAATATACATTACAACTCAAAAGTTTGGACACGGCTACTCATTCCAGGGTTTTTCTTTATTTTTTAAATTTTCTACATTGTAGAATAATAGTGAAGACATCAAAACTATGAAATAACACATATGGAATCATGTAGTCACCAAAAAAGTGTTAAACAAATCTAAATATATTTAACATATTCTGCAGCAATACGCCATCCCATCTGGTTTGTGCTTAGTGGCAATATCATTTGTTTTTCAACAGGACAATGACCCAACACACCTCCAGGCTGTGTAAGGGCTATTTGACCAAGAAGGAGAGTGATCGAGTGCTGCATCAGATGACCTGGACTCCACAATCACACAACCTCAACCCAATTGAGATGGTTTGGGATGAGTTGGACCACAGAGCGAAGGAAAAGCAAATAGTTGTAGTAGGAATAGTAGGGGAAGATAAATAAACAGATACATATTGGTGGTATTTACAATGTTGTTTATGCTCCACTTGTTGCCCTTTTCTCATGGCAACGGGCCACAAGTCTTGCTGCTGTGATTGCACACGGCGATATTTCGCCTAACAGAAATACAGGAGTTAATCTATGATTCATTTGTTTTCAAATTGCTTGTGTGTCTCTGTGATCTGTGGGAAATAAGCATCTCTAATGTGGTCATACATTTGTCAGGAAGTTAGGAAGTTTATCTCAGTTTCCACCTCTTCTCGAGAGCCAAGTCTGCCTATGCCAGCCTCTCTCAATAGCAAGGCTATGCTCACTGAGTCTGAAGGATTTTCTCAGGCCTCTGAATTTATTTTGGGTCAGTCACAGTGGTCAGTTATTCTGCCACTGTGTATACTTTTTTTGGGGCAAGGTAGCATTCCAATTTGCTCTGTTTTTTGATTGATTCGTTCCAATGTGTCTAATTGTGTTGCTGTCCTGGGGCTCTGTGAACAGAGCCCTAGAACCAGCTTTGTAGTGGAATGTGTGGGCATTGCTTCCTTTTAGGGGGTTATAGATTTTTATAAATAGCGGGTATTGTCCTAATTCTGCTCTGCATGCATTGTTTAGGATTTTGCGATATACACAAAGTATAGTTTTGCAGAATTCTGCATCCAGAGTCTCAATTGGGTGTGTGTATCATTTTGTGAATTCTTGGTTGGCAATGAGTTCTATAACTGATTGAAGTATTTTTTAGCTAGATCCTAATTGGAATGCTGAGTTTTATGTTCCTGTTGATGGCGTAGAATCCCCTTCTTGCCTTGTCTCTTAGATAGTTCACAGCTTTGTGGAAGTTACCTGTGGTGTTGATGTTTAGGCCAAGGTTGGTATAGTTGTTTGTGTGGTCTAAGGTAACGGTGTCTAGATCAAATTTGTATTTTTTGTCCTGGCTATTGGAGCTTTTTTGGAACACCATTAATTTAGTCTTACTGAGATTCACTGTTAGGGCCCAAGTCTGACAGAATCTTTGCAGAAGATCTAGGTTCAGCTGTAGGCCCTTCTTGGTTGGGGACAGAAGCACCAGATAATCTGCAAACAGTAGACATTTGATTTCCGAGTCCAGTAGGGTGAGGCCGGGTGCTGAAGACTGTTCTAGTTCCCTCGCCAATTTATTGAAATATATGTTGAAGTGGGTGGGCTCAAGCTGCATCCCTGTCTCACCCCACAGCCCTGAGGAAATAAATCTGTCAGCTTATTGCCAATTTTAACTGCACACTTTTGTTTTTGTTTTGTTCGTTTGTCAATATGTTCCAAATATTGGGGAAGTTGCCAAAGCTGAGGATGATGTTAGAGTTTAACCCTTGTGTAGTCTTAACATTCTGTATAATCCCCTTGTACTAAGGGTAAAAAATGACCTGCCTTCAATAAACCCCTAAAATAAAATAACTTAATTGAATTGTAAACCCCAAATCTATTTTGCATGAAGAAACAACCTGTCATTCATCACAAACTTTATGAATATCTGGGTTTTCCCTCTTCACAATGCAGAAAGACTGCATTTAATCAGTGGACACCACTCATTTTTATTACAACACAGCTGTCATAATTGTTTTCTTTACTAAAGTAGAGGTTTATTATTATTATTATTATTATTGCTAAATGTACTGCATAGGTGTAAACATAATTTTTTTGCAAAAGATAGCACATGTATAGCCTAACAAAGTAGCAGAAATGTGCAGAAAGTAGTTTTGAATGCATTTTATTGAAGGGAAACAAATATTTTTTGGCAACATATTCTTATATATTCGTATATACTATATACAATGAGGAATTCAACTACAAAATAAAAACATAAATCAATTCTAATTAGCACATGTAGGACAGTATTTATATATCTTTTTTAATTTCACCTTTATTGAAGTAGGCAAGTCAGTTAAGAACAAATTCTTAATTACAATAACAGCCTAGGAACAGTGGGTTAACTGCCTTGTTCAGGGGAAGAACCACAGATTTTTACCTTGTCAGCTCGGGGATTCGATCTAATAACCTTTTGGTTACTGGCCCAACGCTCTAACCACTAGGCTACCTGCTGCCCCGAATGCAAGTGTGCAAGTGTGTGTGCATGGACTTTGCAGATGTATTTCTCACATGTGCAGCACATAGTATTTATGTTACAGTCCTTTGGGGGGCAGAATTGGCATCTCCTCCTCTTGCCTGCCCCAGCTGCAGCCTCAGGTGGATCAGGACAAGATTCAGCCCCCTGAACGGCTTTCACAAGAGCTGCAAAGGCTGCTGTGCGTGGGAGGCGCTCCCTTCCTACAAGTGCCTTTCCCAGCTGCTCCAGGAACACCCTCCTCTTGTTTCGCTTATCAGGCATCCAGGTAGGGTTGATCTTGTTCCATATCATGAAGGCATTGTATGAGGACATACCAATGATGTTATAGAAGATGACCAGGGGCCAGTGGGCAGTCATCTTCCTGCAGCTGTAAGTTCCAATCACCTTGTCCAGGTTGTCCACGCCTCCTTTGTTGTGGTTGTAGTCCAGGATGATGGCTGGCTTCCTGTCCTCACGATCACTGATGTCAGCCGTTTTGTGCAGTGTGCTCAGGAGGACCACATTCTTGTTTCTCTTTGGGAGGTAAGGAACTAGAGTGGTGATGGGGGTGAAGACAAACTTTGATGAGAAGGCCTCTCTCCCCCTTGTTGCGAGGAGTGCAGGGGGGAGCTCAGGCTTGTTCTTTCTAACTGTGCCAACCATGGTGATCTTCCTCTTCAGGAGCTGCTGGCTGAGTTCAATCAGTAGCACACATAATCTCAATGTCTCATTGTGTGTGTGTGTGTGTGTGTGTGTGTGTGTGTGTGTGTGTGTGTGTGTGTGTGTGTGTGTGTGTGTGTGTGTGTCTTTGTGGTGTGTAAATGATTTTTTAACTGCCGTGTCAAAAATGGCCCTAAGAGAATCTTTGTACCCTGGTGGTGTACAGCTTTCATGGAAATATGAACAAAGGCAATGTTTCACTTTTTCTAATGTTGGGGTCACTCTAGGAAAAGTCATCAACTTTCAAATAGAACAAATATCATTTAGGGGGGTTTTAACATTGTGGCGGGTCATTTTTTTACCCTTAAGACAACACAAGGGTTAAATATAGCCAATTGAAATTTGTGGTAAGTATGTTTTATAATTTTGTTTAGGATACCATCAACACCACAGTCCTTTTTGGGTTGGAGGGTTGGTATTTTGTCCTGTAGTTCCTTCAATGTAATTGGAGAATCCAGTGGTTTCTGGTCATCTTTAATAGTTGATTCTAAGATTCGTAGTTGATCATGTATATGTTTTTGCTGTATGTTCTTTATCTCTCTCTCTCTCTCTCTCTCTCTCTTAAACACAAACAAACTTACACAAAGCATTACAGTAGCCTACCGCACAGAACTGCACACAAGGGGGTGAGATCAATCTTTCCCCCGTGCGTTCCTTAGTTAACGTCCCCTGGGGAACGCAGCTTGTTACTGTTCAGTCAACCCTCCCTCCCTCTGTCTTTACTCTCTATGCTGAACTCATTCCAGTCTGAACAGGACTTCATAAGGGCATCATTATACCACAGTACACTGATATTTGTACTGCCCCCAGCACTGCCACCACGCACTTCCAATTCAGTCATAAAGCTCTCTACTTCTGTTTTATGTTAGTGAGGAGAGGCTAGCGACTAGCCAGGCAGAGTCCATCAGAAAAAGTCTGGAACTAGATTGCAGTCATAAATACAGCTTTGAACTATATTTTGAAGTTATGGTACATCATTACACACTCCCATTCAAATTGGTGCTGTTCAGAGAACTAACAATACGTACATTTGACTCATAAATCCATGTTGTTGCAGAACCTATCTTGACGTAACTTAAAGCCTATAGTAACAGTGAACTTCACACTTGAAATTATAACTTGTTAATGGCTATGCAGGGACAGGGGCTTTGTGGTTGATGTACGCAGATGTACTCGGATGTATGCATGCCTGTCTCACAGGGGTCCCTAAGCCAACACAACCCTGTTTGAGGAGCCCTGTGACTTGTGTCCAGACATGCGCCCCTCGTCTCTGCCCCTTGCCCCAGCAGGGACAGGAAGATAAATATTTCTGCAGGGATGAAACGGGGGGGGAGGCTACTGTGACTTCCTCTGACCCAGACAGACTTCACGGTCAACAGTCCATGAAGTCTTGTGAATGATCAGTGTACTAAGGTACTGACCTGACCTGGTGGCCTGGAGGGGCGTGGGTGGGAGGACATGGTCTCTCTGGGGTTGGGTGGGAGGACATGGTCTCTCTGGGGTTGGGGGAGTGGGAGGGAGGTCACTGGGGGAGGGAAAGAACCCACACTTCCTAAGATACTTTTTAAATGTCGATTAGGTGGACTGAAAGAGGGATGCTGATAATAACTTGTGTAAAATAACACATCATGCATTATAATTGCAATCATGAAATTTGAAAGCTTTAAATGAACGGCGAGAGAATAACATAGCAAACACGTCTCTTGTATTTGCTGGGCTGCAACAGCCCATGTTCCAGTGTGTGTAGACTCACCACCTTGTGTCTCTAAGATAAATTAATATCCAGTAGTTGTGTGTGCTCAGCAGGAACACGTTTCCAGACATGCACCAGTGTGTGTGTGTGTGTGTGCGTGTGCAGGGTCTTTTATTTGTTTGTTGATAAGTCTGAGTCAGAGTGTGTGCTCCATTTTATAGCACAGCATGTGCATGTCTGTGTGTGCCACACATGTGCAGTCCCACTGTGTTCATGCCTCTGCTTTCCTTTGTGGGAATGCATGACCCTGACTGATGATTCTTAATAGCCATTTATCAATGAATGTATTCCTCCTGTTCAGTGCTCCAACAGTGTGTCTACAGCTGCTTGTTCCAGACCACTTATAGAGCACATAGCCTAAAACGTGTCGTGCTCATAACTTAACATTCACATTATTCAATGCAGTTTATCACTTAGAGTATGATCCAATGACATGAATACATATACATAATTGGTATGACCTCTATAGGGCACACTTTGTGATCACATAATGTCAAAACCTCATTCATTGACACCTTTACCGCCTGGATCCGATGTTGCCGTAATAACCCGCGTGCCATCCTTTCATAACAACTACTGAACGGTTACAATCCTCTGAAATGTTTTATTTTATCTTTATTTAACTAGGCAAGTCAGTTAAGAACAAATTCTTATTTACAATGGCGGCCTACCCCGGACGACGCTGGGCCAATTGTGTGCTGCCCTATGGGACTCCCAATCACGGCCGGATGTGATACAGCCTGGATTCAAACCAGGGAATGTAGTGATTAGAGGTCGACCGATTATTGGAGGACCAAAAAAAGCCGCTACCGATTAATCTGACAATTTTTAATTTATTTATTTGTAATAATGACAATTACAACAATACTGAATGAACACTTATTTTAACTTAATATAATACATCAATAAAATCAATTTAGCCTCAAATAAATAATGAAACATGTTCAATTTGGTTTAAATAATGCAAAAACAAAGTGTTGGAGAAGAAAGTAAAAGTGCATTATGTGCCATGTAAGAAAGCTAACGTTTAAGTTCCTTGCTCAGAACATGGGAACATATGAAAGCTGGTGGTTCCTTTTAACATGAGTCTTCAATATTCCCAGGTAAGAAGTTTTAGGTTGTAGTTATTATAGGAATTATAGGACTATTTCTCTCTATACGATTTGTATTTCATATACCTTTGACTATTGGATGTTCTTATAGGCACTTTAGTATTGCCAGTGTAACAGTATAGCTTCCGTCCCTCTCCTCGCTCCTACCTGGGCTCGAACCAGGAACACATCGACAACAGCCACCCTCGAAGCAGCGTTACCCATGTAGAGGAAGGGGAACAACTACTCCAAGTCTCAGAGCGAGACGTTTGAAACGCTATTAGTGCGCACCCCGTTAACTAGCTAGCCACTTCACATCAGTTACACCAGCCTAATCTTGGGAATTGACAGACTTGAAGTCATAAACAGCGCAATGCATTGCAAAGGGCTGCTGGCAAAACGCACGAAAGTGCTATTTTGAATAAACGCTTACGAGCTCAGTCAGACTGCTCTATCAAATCATAGACTTAATTATAACATAATAACACACAGAAAAAACGAGCCTTAGGTCATTAATATGGTCGAATTTGGAAACTATCACGATTATTCTTTCAGTGAAATACGGAACTGTTCCGTATTTTATCTAACGGGTGGCATCCATAAGTCTAAATATTCCTGTTACATTGCACAACCTCCAATGTTATGTCATAATTCTGGCAAATTAGTTCGCAACGAGCCAGGCGGCAAACTGTTGCATATACCCTGGCTCTGCATGCAAGGAACACAAGAGAAGTGACACAATTTCACCTGGTTAATATTGCCTGCTAACCTGGATTTCTTTTAGCTAAATATGCAGGTTTAAAAATATATACTTCTGTGTATTGATTTTAAGAAAGGCATTGATGTTTATGGTTAGGTACAGTCGTGCAACGATTGTGCTTTTTTTCCGCAAATGCGCTTTTGTTAAATCATCCCCCGTTTGGCGAAGTTGGCTGTCTTTGTTAGGAAGAAATAGTATTCACACAGTTCGCAACGAGCCAGGCGGTCCAAACTGCTGTATATACCCTGACTCTGTTGCAAGAGAGGTGACACATTTTCCCTAGTTAAAAGAAATTCATGTTAGCAGGCAATATTAACTAAATATGCAGGTTTAAAAATATATACTTGTGTATTGATTTTAAGAAAGGCATTGATGTTTATGGTTAGGTACACGTCGGAGCAAAGACAGTCCTTTTTCGCACATGCGCACCGCATCGATTATATGCAATGCAGGACACACTAGATAAACTAGTAATATCATCAACCATGTGTAGTTAACTAGTGATTATGATTGATTGTTTTTTATAAGATAAGTTTAATGCTAGCTAGCAACTTACCTTGGCTTCTTACTGCATTCGCGTAACAGGCAGGCTCCTCGTGGAGTGCAATGTAAAGGTTGCATCCCCAAGCTGACAAGGTACAAATCTGTCATTCTGCCCCTGAACAAGGCAGTTAACCCACCGTTCCTAGGCCGTCATTGAAAATAAGAATGTGTTCTTAACTGACTTGCCTAGTTACATAAATAATAAAAAATAGGCAAATCGGTGGCCAAATATACCCATTATCGGCCCCAATTAATCGTCCATTCCGATTAATCGGTCGACCTCTAGTAGTGATGTCTCTTTCACTGAAATGCAGTGCCTTAGACCGCTGCGCCACTCGGGAGCCCAACATGAATGAATCCATTTTACAATTTTTTTTCCCTCCTCCGAATCATTCACTTCCTGAACGGCACAGTGGAGTCCCTGTTCTTCCTCCTCCACACACACACAGACACACACACAGTCACATGTAAGGACGATTATATTAATAATAAGTGAATCTTATTCTTTAATACCTCTTGTACTTTTATTTCTATATATTCTGCTGTGCTGCCTCTGAGACCACATTTATGTCCTGCTGGTGAAAGATGAAAACGCCTCAGCCAAAGTCTGTCTAGCTGTTCTCATGGTGCCTGTATAGGGTTTCACACTGGGAAGAGACACACTGCATCCACCTGCAGCAGACGAATTGCTGACTATTCAGCATGGTTTAGCTCCAGACCTATACCCTGCTCATGAAGGGTCGCAAAACTAACTGGGATTATAAATCTAGTCTAGAAGGCCTCTGAAGGGCACACAGACCCTGGTTTTAGAATGCAACCGTGTTAACATGGCTCAGCATGATGGTTATAAGAATGGAAGGTGCTGAACGCCTTCCTCGGCTTGCAATTGTAATGACAGTAAATGGCCATTGGAGGGCAATCAAACCTAAAAATGAAACATCTTGTGAGTGAATGGATCATCTTTGCCTTGAATTGTCAGTGACGAATAAAACTGCACCAAAAAGCAGTGCATGTTATTGTCTCACGTCATATAGGGTGATACCTCTGTTTTCAGTGATTCAGCCACCTTTCTCTTGAATTAGGCCTGCATAGTAAAGGTTCACCGTCACAGCGGGTCTGGCAGAAGCTTGATTACTGTTATGATCTCCACCCAGCACAGCCAGAAGAGGACTGGCCACCCCTCAGAGCCTGGTTCCTCTAGTTTCTTTCCTAGGTTCCTGCCTTTCTAGGGAGTTTTTCCTAGCCACCGTGCTGCTACATCTGCATTGTTTGCCGTTTGAGGTTTTAGGCTGGGTTTCTGTATAGCACTTTATGACATCGGCTGATGTAAAAAGTGCTTTATAAATACATTTGATTGATTGATAGGATGCACATAAAGCTTGGACTGGAAGTACCCACCTCTCTCGGGGGTCCATGCCCAGGAATTTACATCCAACTAAACTGCCTGCTATTTTTAAACCTCTGTCCTAAGAGCGACAAGGAATCCATGTGCTCGTTTTGCATCTGATAAGAATGTCCCCAAAACAGAAGTGACTAAGCACCAAAGACCGTAGTGCCTCAGAATTTTGTAGTATAATAACCGCATGAAGTCATCCAGCCCGTCCATTTCCAAGGAACATTACTAATGGACATTTTACGAGCAAGAGTGCATTAACAAAAACATTCCTTTACTTGGCCAGATGAAATGACTGTAAACTTCCACATTCATATGTCTACTTTACAACTCAAGCAAGTATTTCTCTGGTGTTTGGGTGGTGGTCACCACTGGGACAAATAGCTTGTCTCCTGTGTAATATCAGGTAGTGCAATGTTGTTCAGTGCTCCTTGGTATTGGAATATAAATGCAGATAGATACACTGTCATCACCGGTTACACCTTATCTGCAGCATTACAGTTTCTGTTCTCTTAATTATTTTTTTATTTTTTAGATGATGCATAATAGCATACTTATCTCAAGTTCCAACTCCTTGGAACCTCAGGTTTTTTTTTCTATTATGTGTTCTGGGAAGATGTTGCTGTGATTAGTTTGTTCCAAGAAGTTGCGCTCATTATTCTCTTTTTATGGTTTGATATTTGTCCTTGCATATATATTTGTATGTGGGAGGAGGAGCATTACTGAGAATGGTCCAGGGTCGGTGTGAGGCTTTCCATAGCAAACAGGAAGAAGAAGCAGCATCACATTCCTCCTATGGTGTTCATTGTGGGTAGTTCCTCTCTGATTGTTGATACATATGACCAGACATAAGCACCCACCTTCCACTCCCCTCCTTTGCTTTCCTCAGAAATGCACACACACACACACACACACACACACACACACAAGCAAGCACAAACTGTCCCAGGTCAATAAGTTACTTGTTTATACACTAGGAGGGTATAGTACTTCTTACAGAAACATCACCTACAAGATAGCAGGGATTCATGGAATTATGACAGGGATTTATGCAATTATTTCAATAAATTATTTCATTGATTTATTTAATCAGTGACATATTTCCTGCCCTTCTAGCATTCATCATTAGCAGAACTCTGCTGCTACATCAGAGTTAATTATGCAGGTAATTATTATAATGATGTGTAATTACAATAATGTGGCAGATGCAGAGACACTCAGTGCTGTAATCATGATGAGGCAGGACTTTTGACCTCACTCACTAATCCCAGATCAGATCTGGCTTGGTTAGGCCCCGTGTTCTGGCTGTCTTCACTTATGCCAGACAACTTGCACTACCGTGGCCTACTGACACTCTCATGTTTACAGAGACAGACAGACTTGAGGCTGGACAGACTCACACAATCATTCCAAATAACTATACACGCATACTGTACCCACATTGTTGTGTGTGTGTGTGTGTGTGTGTGTGTGTGTGTGTGTGTGTGTGTGTGTGTGTGTGTGTGTGTGTATATATATATATATATATATATATATATATATATATATATATATATATATATATATGTGTGTGTGTGTGTGTCGAGCTAGAGGAGCCTTGGTTGGTGTACTAGTCCTCTACACTACATTGTTTGGTGCACAGTCAGCTGTCAGACTACATTCACTTGATCTGCAGGGAGGGAGGTAGAAAGGGACATGGGGATAGAGAGAGACTGGAGGGAGAGGGGGAGGAGACAGGGGTAAAGGGAGAACAGAGAGGGTGAGGAAGAGTGAAGAGAGAGAAACATTATTTCTGACTGCAGGAGGTAATTAGAGCTGGGGATGATTAAGAGGGGAACTAAATGTCTCAGAGCTGGAGGAGGACAGAGTCACAGAGTTGACTAACTCTGAGACCCACAGACAAATACGATTTTCCGCACACGCACAGCCATGCACAAACATACATACACACAGCCAGGCGTGTACACACACACACAACATGCAGTAACCCTTAAAATCATCACAATGGCAGACATGAAATATATTTTTCTGAGGCAGATGCCACCCCAAAATGCAGACCGATGGGACTGTTAGCCAGCAGAGCGGTAGGTAGCTTCGTGGTTAAGCGCGTTGGGCCAGTAACCAAAAGGTTGCTGGTTCGAATCCCACATGTGTGAAAAATCGGTCAATGTGCCCTTGAACAAGGCACTTAAACCTAGTTGTGCTGGATAAGAGCGGTCTACCAAAATGCAAAAAAAAAAAAAACAATCTGCCAAAACTGATGATGCATTGGCTTCTACAAGATGGGCTCTCAAGGGTCAGAGATTCACTAAACACATTCCAATAAAACATAAAAGGCATTCTTTCCTCACCTTTGTCACAGATGGCTGTAATATAGAGTAGATGAAGGAAGGAGAAAGCAAGATGTCTAATAGTTCTGGAATATTCTCTTTCTCTGTTGGAGTCTCCCCTCACATGCTGTTGTACATTGTGTTCTATGATGCTGGCTGTCACCACAGCAACATGCGCACACTGCCTGGTAAACATGATGTGACAGAGGAAGTGACCAGGTTGACAACACAGGAATGAACTGTGTGTGTGTGTAACTAACGGGTAAAGGAAAACAACTGTGACATGAATGTGGGGATGTGAAGGACTGGCCTGGGGGTTAAGAGGAGAACGAGTCGATGGTGAGGGGGGTTTTAAGAAATCTTTGAAAATCCAAAGAACATGACAAACTAATTCTTCACAAATCCCAGTGCCTTAGTTGATACAGTCCTTTTATTGAACAGAGGACAAGGAAATCCAAAAAGTACTCAGACTGTGGCTCGTAGTTAAGCTCATAACTAGTAAAGTGCACTTTCAGTTTACAAACAACTCATTGGAATTGAGCGTTAGCTAGTGCCTGGATCTCCCTTTAACTTCTCCTCTTACCAACATAGACATGCTAGTACAGTACGTATTCATCTCTAGGCACTGCACCGGAGTCCCATAGGTAGAACACTTCACATTTATAGACTGTTGAGACCACGTTAGGAGTGCAAAAAGACAGCATCTGAGCGAGGGTGTGTGCAGAACAGTAATTGGAAGATTAGCACACACAGTATCTCTTCCCATCATAAAGTTTAAAATGCCTCAAACAGCTCTGGCTAGTTCTCTTGAACCCCAATGTGACTGATTGTGACATTCCTCGATTGTGTAACTATTGTGTGATGAATTGATTATGTGATTGACTGATTGTAAAGCAGCTCCATATGTCTTTACAGGGTTTGTTTTTATTTTCTGGTTAACTCCTCTTTCTCTTAGTGTTTTAGCTTCTAGCTTTTAAAAAATATATTTCCTACATAATGTATGTACACTTGTATCTTAGCAGAGAAAATAGTGTTCTGTAAGAGTTCCTGTCCAGTTTTGCAAGGTCATTAGTGACCCCAGATTGGCACATATTCATCATTGACTTTACCCAGTTATACTAAACAGAAGGAAATAGTCAGTTAACCATCTAGATGCTTCAACACACTCACACATTACATGCCAACTCACATAAAAAAGGAGGCACAGTCAACCTCACACACAACCCAAATCATCTCTACTTCTAATTTAAAGAGATTCTCCGGTACATTTGTAGACTTTTTATCCAGTAGTTCTGAAAGTAGCTCTCACAAGACAAAAGTGTTCCCTGAAAATAGTGTACTACATCACATACAGTATGTGCAGATTTTACTCAAATGGCGAGGGTCTGAAGTTCATTGGCTAGAACTCGAATTGCTAGGGGGGCTGGAGGAAAATGGCGCAGCACAAATTCCAGAAATAGTCGCTTTCAAACTAGGCATTTTGTGGATAATTTAGGTAAAATAGTAATTCTGCATGTATAAACTACACTGACACATCCAGCCCAAAGCGGGAGGTTTAAAGAATACTTAATAATCACCAAAGTTCCGGAACATCTCTTTAAAGCGAGATGCACTTGGGTCATTATTCTTTCAGTATTACAGTGAATTAAAGTGCCATAGGACAGTCTGAGCAGCACTGATTCTTCAAATACCTTTATATGGCCTTTGATATAGTTCTACTCTACAGTACTTTGCCCTAACCTTATAGGATGGTAAATCATCAGTCTATATAGACCACTGGTCACCTTCACACTAAACACAACTTATAGTATCTGCCAGGCACAGCTTGGAACATTGGTTCCAAGTCAAGTGCCTAACAATGGAAGGGACAACGAGGCAAAATAAAACGGTGATAGAACACATGTAAAGACTTCAACATAGGAATGACCAATATCAATATTCAGACTATGGTGTCACTGCAGAACAACTAAAAGGTTCTAAGTAACATCAGACCAACGTTTGCAGTGTGTGAACCGCAGCCCCATATTGCACCTAGCAAAGGAGTTCCACACAGATACACACGACTGGGAGGAGACTAGCTGGTAACGAAACACACCAGCGTTTAACATCTATATTCGCTTCAACAGGGAAGTCAACATCTTATCAGCTCATTTCACCTCCTCCTGTTGCACCAATCTCACTGTGAAAAACAGTACAGTTCAAGGACGCCTTGCCAGTTGCAACTGTGGATTTTGATCCCTCCGTCTTACCTCATGTGGTTCTCTTGACAGAGCTCAGCTATCCACATACTTCAAACTAGAGTTAAAAAACAAAACAAAGACGTTGTCAAAGTTCAATTCAACCCCAGAGAGCTCTGTATGTGTATTACCTACAGGACTCTATGGGGGAGATGTCACATACACAAGACAAGATGGAGTCTGACACAATATCCTCCTCCTACCAGCACACTCAACATTACAACTCCCCAACATAAATAAAATAAGAGCAATACATAGTGTTTTGCACAACAAGGACTAGACAGAGAATGAACTGGGCATGAACTAAAACAGACTATTCTAGAGACTAGTAGAGCTGTAGTTTGTACATGCAGCCTGGTCTTCTGTAGGACTACAATTTCTCAGCACTGCGATGAATAGGTTTGGCTTGGTCACAACTCAAGTCAACAATAATACACACCAGCTTAAACTGTGAACACTGAAATATGTATTTCAGCTACACCATATGCATAGACTCTCTCTCACCTAGTTTATATCCTTCACTTGAACTTCCATCCCAGCTCTAGCTATACCCCACGTAGAAGACTTCTATGGGCAGGACAAATATAAGGTCACAGGATAACCCTACTAAAAGGATTTATGAGCGTGTGACATTACGTGAAAATAGACATACTATACAGATATATAAAGGATACAATCTCCTTTCCAACAGCAGTCTGAATCTGTACCAGTCCAGTCAGCTCTGTATGCCAGGCAGACCCAGGGAGAGTGACCCGTGCTGGGACTACAGACCTCAAGAGCTGGCCCCATGTGGAGGCAAACAGACATCACACACAAGCCTGTTGTATCTTCCTTTTCCCCCTTGTTCTTGTTGTTGTGACTGTTTGTTTTTTTGTTGCATGTGGCTGAAGGGCAAAACGCAGTTGGCAGAGTCCTCCCAGCATGCTGAGTGCAGGGAGGGAAGGGGGTTATGGGAAATGAAGTGCAGGCACACCCAGGGCAGGCCGTGGGATAGGGAATGGTGTTGGCACACATCTCAGACAGGGTTCAGGGGTCAGGGTCAAAGTTCCCATCGTTCTCTCTAAGGGGCTCTGGTTGGCTGGGTGTTTAATCCATTTACTCCCTGGACTGGTAGAAGAGGATGTATCCAGACTCCGAGTTCTTTGAGATGTCTGACGTCAGCCCATAGAACTCCTCGATGGCCTGGGCATCGATTTTCTGAACAAACCAGAGAGGGACACAACAAAATGATGAAACATGCTGTATGAGACATATAAACAGGTGTGCTGGCCAACTGTAATACTGTTATTTTTAGAAGAGCATGACTGTGACACACACCTCCACGATATCATCATCAAACAGCAGCCAGAAGCCGTGACTCTTCACTATGGTGATGTAGTGTCCTCTGTTGGGTCCACTGAGGAAGAAAGAAGGGGAAAGCGGTGATATGACAAAGTCTCTGCAAAGTACAAGGTACAAGTTTGTTTGGATACGAGTAAGTGTGTTTGCATAACAATGTGTGTCCAAAGGTGCTGAACGTATACTGAACAAAAATATGAACGTAACGTGTGAAGTGTTGGTCCCATTTTTCATGAGCTGAAATAAAATATCCCACAAATTTTCCATACGAAGAAAAAGCTTATTTCTCTCAAATTTTGAGCAGAAATTAGTTTGCCAGAGAATTGAATGTTCATTTCTCAACCATAAGCCGCCTCCAATGTTGTTTTAGAGTATTTGGCAGTACATTCAACCAGCCTCACAACAGCAAACCACGTGTAACCACGCCAGCCCAGGACCTCCACATCCGGCTTCTTCACCTGCGGGAAGTGGGGGTGCGAGGAGTATTTCTGTCGGTAATAATGCCCTTTTGTGGGGAAAACTCATTCTGATTGGCTGTGCCTGGCTCCCCAGTGGGTGGACCTGGCTCCCAAGTGGGTGGGCCTATGCCCTCCCAGGCCCACCCATGGCAGCGCCCCTGCCCAGTCATGTGAAATCCTTAGATTAGGGCTTTCATTTATTTAAATGGACCGATTTCCTTCTATGAACTGTAACTCCGTAAAATCTTTGAAATTGCTGCATGTAGAGTTTATATTCTTGTTCAGTATAGAATAGACGTGTGTATGTGTTTGTGCCCCCTACCTGCCACAGTGGACGACCACAGCGACCAGGTCATACATGCGGTCGAGGTTGGTAGCATCTCCAGAGGTGTTGAAGAGGCGGAGCTCCAGAGGGAAGACGACGCGATAGGATAGCTTGGTGTATCGGTGCAGCTGCTCCATGTACTTAAACCGCTTCAGGTGCAGGGCCAGGATCATAGGCAACTTCTTAACCCGCATTCTACAGGGCCACACAGGAGTTATATACAGACACAGACAAGCAAAGAGTAAAAACATATAGAAATACAGTACCAGTCAAAAGTATGGACACACCTACTCATTCCAAGGCTTTTATTTATTTTGACTATTTTCTACATTGTAGAATAATAGTGAAGACATCAAAACTATGAAATAACACATATGGAATCTTGTATTAACCAAAAAAGTGTTGTGTCAAAGTAGCCACCCTTTTGCCTTGATGACAGCTTTGCACACTCCTGGCATTCTCTCAACCAGCTTCATGAGGTAGTCACCTGGAATGCATTTCAATTAACAATTTTGTCTTGTTAAAAGTTCTCATGAGGACCAACACAGGAAAGGTAGACACAGAGTTACCTCTGCTGCAGAGGATACGTTCATTAGTTACCAGCCTCAGAAATTGCAGCCCAAATAAATGCTTCAGAGTTCAAGTAACAGACACATCTCAACATCAACTGTTCAGAGAAGACTGCGTGAATCAGGCCTTCATGGTCAAATTGCTGCAAAGAAACCACTACTGAAGGACACCAATAAGTAGAAAAGACTTGCTTGACCCAAGAAACACGAGCAATGGACATTAGACCGGTGAAAATCTGCCCTTTGGTCTGTCGAGTCCAAATGTGAGATTTTTGGTTCCAACCTTCGTGTCTTTGTGAGACGCAAAGTAGGTGAACAGATGATCTCCGCATGTGTAGTTCCCACCATGAAGCATGGAGGAGGAAGTGTGATGGTGCTTTGCTGGTGACATTGTTGGTGATTTATTTAGAATTCAAGGCACACTTAACCAGGATGGCTACCACAGCATTCTGCAGCAATACGCCATCCCATCTGGTTTGCGCTTAGTGGGACTATTATCTGTTTTTCAACAGGACAATGACCCAACACACCTCCAGGCTGTGTAAGGGTTATTTGACCAAGAAGGAGAGTGATGGAGTGCTGCATCAGATGACCTGGTCTCCACAATCACCCAACAACCTAATTGAGGTGGTTTGGGATGAGTTGGACTGCAGAGTGGAGAAAAAGCAAAAAACAAGTGCTCCGCATATGTGGGAACTCCTTCAAGACTGTTGGAAAGGCATACCAGGTGAAGCTGGTTGAGAGAATGCCAAGAGTGTGCAAAGTTGTCATCAAGGCAAAGGATGGCTACTTTGAACAATATTTTGATTTTATTAAACACATTTTTGGTTATTAAATGATTCCATATGTGTTATTTCATAGTTTTGACATCTTCACTAATATTCTACAATGTAGAAATCAATAAAAACCCTTGAATGAGTAGGTGTGTCCAAACTTTTGACTGGTACTGTACATAAAGACAGACAGATACCGCAGTCATACACACCCAATCTGAGTGGGAACGTGTTGTGTACTGACCGTTTCTGGGCCTCCTGCTTGCTGCAGCATGCCTCACAGTAGTATTTGTATTCACTGCACAAGGTCTCTGTGTTACTGAAGTCCCTGGGGAACACAACACACACAGAGGGGACTGTGTCAGTAAGCTTGATACAGGGAGTAGTTATGGTACAGAAAGATACCAAGTAACAGGTCAATATTACCTAAGACAGTGTGTTATTGATGTATTCTGCTCTACGTCCACAGACAGATCCAGGAAGTCCTCATCTTTGCTGCTCACCTGTCCGAGAGAGAGAGAGAGAGAGAGGGAGGGAAAGAGAAACACACAGATGAGGTGAGTCGGTGTACTTGCCTCTTCACGTGCTGAAAGGCACCGATGCTGCTCCTGCTCTGTGACCTGACCACACACTGGCACACAAAATGAGAGAGCGGGTCCATTTGATGTATTGATAGTACGTGTCATTGAGAAGCACAGTGCTTGTAGCGTGGTGAAGAGGGTTGTTCAAGGCCATTCTCTACCTCCCTCCCTCTGCTCTTCCTCTCTGAGCATCAATGCCTCCTGCGTCGCAGATACAGAAGGAGGGAGCGGCAGAGTGGTAGACCGATGCCACAGCCTGTGGGGGCTGGAGGATATCCGTCAGAGCTGAGAGCTTACTATTACAGACAGAGCTAATCCCTCTGTGGGAGACAGTCACTTAGCTATGCCCTGCTAGTCGATTGGGAAAGCATTACCAACACTGCTGAGGAAGGGGGTTGAGTTAAAAATAAAACAAGAGACATTTCCAATCAATAAAGTATTCTTACATAAGCGTTTATGTCCTACATAACTTGGTTGAATTAGGACCACCCATTTCAATCACTGCCAGAGAACATAAAACCTTGCCTCGCAAGCTGCCTGATCTCGCGAGATTACATGAATGGTTCGCTGCACGGATGTAAGCTCATGAGATCAGGCGGCTTGCGAGGCTCCATAAAACCCACTACCCCAGAAATCACTCTATAGGGTCTACCAGCTCTGACTCACCGTCTCACAGTTGAGGCAGCGCGTCTCATTGGTCAAAGTTCCCTGGAAGATGTCATGCACCCAGGTGGGCTCCGTGGGCTTGTTCTCGGGTTCCGTCTCCGTGGTGACGGCCGTGCCGTTGTTCTTGAGGCGGCCGTTCTGCTTCTCCTGCTTCTTCTCCTCCTGCAGGATGTCTGCCACTGTGTTCAGCAGGTAGTTGAGGAACTCATGGGCATCCTGCTGCATGTAGTTGTCAAACAGGTCTGTAGGGGAGACAGAGGACAGGGGCTTTTAGGGAAACTGCGTAGAAAGGTGATCAGTCAGTCAACAGTCCTGATCAAGGTGAATCAAGGCAGGTCAACGCACATGCATGCACACACAAATCCGATATGTGTGAAAAGTGAAATTGGAGAGCAGGAGAGAGAGTGTGAGAGAAAGCAGCTGACCAGGCCCTAGTCCACACATAGATGTTCATTGTTCATTCATAGAGAGAGCTGCCTGGAGTCAGACAACAACAACCTGCTTCTATTCCAGGTCCATGCTCTGAATGTCCGCACCGCCACCACAACATGCACCTGCCCTTCACCCCACAGTGACAATCACCTGAGAAAAACACTTCCACTTCCCCATCTCAATCCCCAGCTCAAAACATGCCTACTGTATCATTCCTGGATACGGTTGATTCAAGATAACTGGTCTCAGCAGTCTGAAACCTCTAAACGCTGGTCTGAAACCGATCAACACACAGTCAGTTTGTCAACCAACAACAATCATATGACAACCTATACAAAATGGTAGCTATGAGGGTATTACACTATGGTCCTCTAGTGTATTTGTCCCCAGCCTCATTTGGGTTTGGTGTGGTCTCTCTCACCATTCTCCTTGCGCAGGCGTGAGATGAACTTCTTGGGCGGGATGACTCCCACCTTTTTCTTCTGGGTGGCGATGCTGTGGAAGAGGTCTGCCAGACACGTGAGCAGGTTCTCCTTCTTCTTCTGCTGGGCCTTGTAGGCCAGCACGTTCTCCCGGAAGGGCCGGCAGAAGTACAGGGCCTGAAGCACCGAGTTACAGTAACACGTGTTGCCAAACTGAGGGGGCCAACCCGGCAGGGACAAATAGAAAAAGAGAGAGGGTGAGATTTTTATCACTCTGAGGACCGAAAAAAGTAACATTGAAAACACGGAGAGAAGATTCATGACCGTCACCTCCAACAGAGACTTGGTGCAAGGTGAGATGAGTGTTCTCACATCTAAAAAGGGATGTGAGAGCCAGACTGCACAGCTGCCATCAGATAAATGTATGAATTTTAACTTAATGTAGCCAAACTAGTCTTGGTACCAGTCTTTTTAGCTAACATTCCACTCCTGTCATTTGCCAGAGACTGGTCTTTCGGGCAATCTTAGCGTTCAATATGCAGCCAGATTTACGGCGAAGTTGCTGATTGGTAGTTGGAAACAACATTCATATTTTCCATGACAACGTTGTGGAACATGGGGTGCGTGCAAATTTGGTGCAATATAGAATGAGGATTTTAAGAACAACAAACAATACTATTATCACCTGCTGCGGTCATTCCCTTGTGAGAAGACAGTGTCAATGCAATATGATGTTGTTCAAAGTGGCTATAGAGGACTCCGTAATGAGAGAGAGAAATAATGATCCGAAAATTATTAGCCTACAAGATTCAATCAAGCTACGTTTGCTTCAGTTGCCTCTCATTAAATGGGAGGAAATAAACGCAAAACTAGCACCTGTCGTCATTCCTCGCTCATATGCTGATCATAGTGACTTGCTTACATGTTAAAAATGATATGCTCATTTCAGTTGTATTATTTGTCCCTCTCTTATTAAGAGATGGATTCCAGACAGGCTACTTTAGGAAACTTTCTTAACGGACATAGACGGACGGAGTCAATACAGTTACATATCAGGATTTTATTTTTGTTGACATATGGTATCGTTATGACAATATCACAACATTATAAAAACTCCAGTATTTTTCCCTTTATAGCTTGTTCTTCGTCTTTTTTATTGTTTTTGTCTCTGGCTTGCATAGCACACGTGGTGGTCGCCTAAATTCATTCTGGTAAGCTAGGCCTAATATATAGGCTAGCATACAAGTGGTGGATTAATTGCCCAGCCTATGAATGAACTGACTTACACATCTCTGTCACTCATTGTTCCCTTCTTGTGCAATTCATGCATCTCCACTGGCATCTCTCTCTTCCATCCTCTCTGTATGCCTCTTATAGCTCTTGAACCAGTAGCCTTGCCCAATGTGTTACCCAGAAGTAGCAATATATACACTGAACAAAAATATAAAAGCAATATGCAACAATTTCATTGATTTTACAGTTAATATGAGGAAATAAGTCAATTTCAATAAATTAATTAGGCCCTATGGATTTCACATGACTGGGAATACAGATAGGCATCTGTTGCTCACATATACCTTAAAAAAAAAAAAATGGGCCTCATGATCTCGTCACAGTATTTTTGTGTATTCAAATTTCCATCGATGAAACAATTGTTTTCGTTGTCCGTAGTGTATGCCTGCCCATACCATAAACCCACCGCCAACATGGGGCACTCTGTTCACAACATTGACATCAGCAAACCGCTCGCCCACATGACCCCATACACGTGGTCTGCAGTTGTGAGGCCGGTTGGACGTACTGCAAAATTCTCTAAAACGACGTTGGAGGTGGCTCATGGTAGACAAATTAACATTTACTTCTCTGGCAACAGCTGGTGGACATTCCTGCAATCAGCATGCCTATTGCACACTCCCACAAAACTTGAGACATCTATGGCATTGTGTGACAAAACTGCACATTTTAGAGTGGCCTTTTATTGTCCCCAGCACAAGGTGAACCTGTGTAGTAATCATGCTGTTTAATCAGCTTCTTGATATGCCACACCTGCAAGGAAGATGGATTATCTTGGCAAAGGAAAAATGCTCACAAACAGGGATATAACCATATTTGTGCCCAAAATTTGAGCTAAATAAACTTTGTGCGTATGGAACATTTCTGGGATCTTTTATTTCAGTTCATGAAACATTTACATGTTGCTTTTATATTTTTGTTCAGTGTAGTTTGGTCACTTATTTTGAGCAATTAATATATATATATATATTTGAGGAAAGAAGCACCTTGCTCTTGCTTGCTGGATATAAAATAGGCTTCAGCTTTCACAATGAACTGGTGGGGAACTTTGAATGGCAAGAGCTTCTCTGGTGTATTGTGATTAAAGGTCGACCGATTATGATTTTTCAACGCCGATACCGATTATTGGAGGGGCCAAAAACCCCGCTGCCGATTAATCGGCAGATTTTTTTTTTGTAATGACAATTACAGCAATACTGAATTAACACTTATTTTAAGTTAATATAATACATAAATAAAATCAATTTAGCCTCAAATAAATAATGAAACATGTTCAATTTGGTATAAATAATGCAAAAACAAAGTGTTGGAGAAGAAAGTAAAAGTGCAATATGTGCCAGGTAAGAAAGCTAACGTTTAAGTTCCTTGCTCAGAACATGAGAACATATGAAAGCTGGTGGTTCCTTTTAACATGAGTCTTCAATATTCCCAGGTAAGAAGTTTTAGGTTGTAGTTATTATAGGACTCTCTCTATCTAAACAATTTGTAATTCATATACCTTTGACTATTGGATGTTCTTATAGGCACTTTAGTATTGCCAGTGTAACAGTATAGCTTCCGTCCCTCTCCTCGCTCCTACCTGGGCTCAAACCAGGAACACATCGACAACAGCCACCCTCGAAGCAGCGTTACCCATGTAGAGGAAGGGGAACAACTACTCCAAGTCTCAGAGTGAGTGACGTTTGAAACGCTATTAGCGGGCATCCCGCTAACTAGCTAGCCATTTCACATCGGTTACACCAGCCTAATCTCGGGAGTTGATAGGCTTGAAGTCATAAACAGTGCAATGCTTGAAGCATTGCGAAGAGCTGCTGGCAAAACGCATGAAAGTGCTGTTTGAATGAATGCTTACGAGCGTGCTGGTGCCTACCATCGCTCAGTCAGACTGCTCTATCAAATCATAGACTTAATTATAACATAATAACACACAGAAATACGAGCCTTAGGTCATTAATATGGTCGAATCCGGAAACTATCATCTCGAAACCAAAACGTTTATTCTTTCAGTGAAATACGGAACCGTTCCGTATTTTATCTAACGGGTGGCATCCATAAGTCTAAATATTCCTGTTACATTGCACAACGTTCAATGTTATGTCATAATTACGTAAAATTCTGGCAAATTAGTTCGCAACGAGCCAGGCGGCCCAAACTGTTGCATATACCCTGACTCTGCGTGCAATGAACGCAAGAGAACTGACACAATTTCACCTGGTTAATATTGCCTGCTAACTTGGATTTCTTTTAGCTAAATATGCAGGTTTAAAAATATATACTTCTGTGTATTGATTTTAAGAAAGGCATTGATGTTTATGGTTAGGTACAGTCGTGCAACGATTGTGCTTTTTTCGCAAATGCGCTTTTGTTAAATCATCCCCCGTTTGGCAAAATTGGCTGTCTTTGTTAGGAAGAAATAGTCTTCACACAGTTCGCAACGAGCCAGGCGGCCCAAACTGCTGCATATACCCTGACTCTGTTGCAAGAGAAGTGACACAATTTTCCTAGTTAAAAGAAATTCATGTTAGAATATGCAGGTTTAAAAATATATACTTGTGTATTGATTTTAAGAAAAGTATTGATGTTTATGGTTAGGTACACATTGGAGCAACGACAGTCCTTTTTCGCAAATGCGCACCGCATCGATTATATGCAATGCAGGACAAGCTAGATAAACTAGTAATATCATCAATCATGTGTAGTTAACTAGTGATTATGATTGATTGATTGTTTTTTATAAGATAAGTTTAATGCTAGCTAGCACCTTACCTTGGCTTCTTACTGCATTCGTGTAACAGGCAGGCTCCTCGTGGAGTGCAATGTAAGGCAGGTGGTTAGAGCGTTGGACTAGTTAACCGTAAGGTTGCAAGATTGAATCATCGAGCTGACAAGGTAAAAATCGAGCGTTCTGCCCCTGAACAAGGCAGTTAACCCACCGTTCCTAGGCCTTCATTGAAAATAAGAATGTGTTCTTAACTGACTTGCCTAGTTAAATAAAGGTGTAAAACATTTTTTTTAAATAACAAAAATAAATAAATAAAATTGGCCAAATCGGTGTCCAAAAATACCGATGTCCGATTGGTATGAAAACTTGAAATCGGCCCTAATTAATCGGCCATTCCGATTAATCGGTCGACCTCTAAATGTGATCATATTGGCTTCTGGTAAAAATACAATAAACAGGAATCCTCCTTTCTCCCCACATGCAATGTTTATGTTTACAATTAAATGTATTGCGTCAGAATGCCCAATGTTAGAATGCTTCCAATCAAATGTATGCATGAATTAGGAAAATGTTCTCAGTCAATTTGCATAAACATTGTGATTGGACGAAAGATGTGAAAGTTATCAAATCCTCTAATCTCCTCGAGCTCATTAATGATAGAATGTTCATATTTGAAGATTGCAGAAAGGCCAGTCTCTTTTGCAAATGACAGGAGTGGCAAGGAGTGGAATGTAATGGCTGAACAGAGACGGCAACCAGGCTAGCCAAACTCTGCTTTGAGAATCATCAATCTCCATCTTAAGTTTTATTTCATTCAATGTTTTTTATACATACAACCCACCGGTGAACCGCTCAACATTTCAGTTACATTCCAGTCATTAAACAGAAGCCATCTGAAGGGTTGGCTAACAGAGTAGTTGGCTAACATAAGGCCCTCAAAGATGTGTTTTGCCAACAGTAATAGAATAGCAGGGAAACTGGGACAGTCAGAGACATCTAAACTGTGTAAAGATATCATTCACAAACAATGGTAGCATTACTGACTAGCCAACAAACAAAACAACCTGTTTCTCATGAAAAGTGTCAACACCAAGCACCTGTCCGACGGAAAACATGACTCAGTAGTGACCTAGTGGACAGAGTGAATGACACTTACGTTGACCAATCCAAAGTAGTGTTCGTTGATTGGGAACTGCTCCGGACCAATGTCTTTCTCCAGAGCAGAGGCATTGGTGCCCTGAAGGAGACCAGAGAGAGAGAGAACACGAGCTCAAATGTGCACTGTCTAAACATCCTTATTATGCATGAAATAGGCTACACATCTGAAGTGCCTTACTCACACGTCTGTTCTATCTTCTTCAGGGCTGTGTTACTTACTATGGATCCCCATTAGCTGCTGCCAATGCAGCAGCTACTCTTCCTGGGGTCCAGCAAAATTAAGGCAGTTATACAATTTTAAAAACATTACAATACATTCCCAACAGATTTCACAACACATAAGTGTGCTCTCAGGCCCCTACTCTACTACCACATATCTACAACACAAAATCCATGTCTACAGTATGTGTGTGTATAGTGCGTATGTTATCGTGTATGTATGGATGTGTCTATGCCTATGATTGTTGCTTCACAGTCCCTGCTGTACCATAAGATGTATTTTTATCATTGTTTTTTAAATCTAATGGTACTGCTTGCATGAGTTACTTGATGTGGAATAGAGTTCCATGTAGTCATGGCTCTATGTAGTACTGTGTTCCTCCCATAGTCTGTTCTGAACTTGGGGACTGTGAAGAGACCTCTGGTGGCATGTCTTGTGGGGTATGCATGGGTGTCTGAGCTGTGTGCTAGTCGTTTAAACAGACAGCTCGGTGCTTTCAACATGTCACTACCTCTCACAAATACAAGTAGTGATGAAGTCAATCTCTCCTCCACTTTCAGCCAGGAGAGATTGACATGTATTTTACTAATGTTAGCTCTCTGTGTACCTCCAAGGGCCAGCCTTGTTGCCCTGTTCTGAGCCAATTGCAACTTTCCTAAGCCCTCTTTGTGGCACCTGACCACACAACTGAACAGTAGTCCAGGTAAGACAAAACTTGGGCCTGTAGCACCTGCCTTGTTGATAGTGCTGTTAAGAAGGTAGAGCATTGCTTTATTATGGACAGACTTCTCCCAATCTTAGCTACTGTTGTATCAACATGTTTTGATCATGACAGTTTACAATCCAGGATTACTCCAAGCAGTTTAGTCACCTCATCTTGCTCAATTTCCACATTATTTATTACAATATTTAGTTGAGGTTTAGGGTTTAGTGATTTATTTAGGACAAATCAAATGCTTTAACTTTTAGAAATATATATATTCTGAAACTAACTTTTGTTAAGTGTTGCAGTCATTTCAGTAGTAGCTGACGTGTATAGTGTTGAGTCATCAGCATACATAGACACTCTGGCTTTACTCAAAGCATGAGTCAGACATGAGACATGTCATTAGTAAAGATCAGCCTAGACAGCTGCCCTGGGGAATTCTTGATTCTACCTAGATTATGTTGGAGAGGCACCCATTAAAGAATACACTGTTTTCTGTTAGACAGGTAACTTTTTATCCACAATATAGCAATATAGTAAAGCCATAACACCTATGATTTTCCAGCAGCAGACTACTGTATGATCGATAATGTCAAAAGCCGAACTGAAGTTTAACGAAACAGCCCCCTCAATCTTTTTCTTCATCATTTTCTCTCAGCCAATCATCAGTCATTTGTGTAAGTGCTGTGCTTGTTGAATGTCCTTCCCTATAAGCGTGCTTAATGTCTGTTCTCAATTTGTTTACTGTAAAATAACATTGTATCTGGTCAAACACCATTTTTTTCCTAAAGTTTACTAAGGGTTGGTAACAGGCTGATTGGTCGTCTATTTGAGCCAGTAAAGGGGGCTTTACTATTCTTGGGTAGCGGAATGACTTTAGCTTCCCTCCAGGCCTGAGGGCACACACTTTCTAGTAGGCTTAAATTGAAGATGTGGCAAATAGGAGTGGCAATATCATCCACTATTATCCTCAGTAATTTTCCATCCAAGTTTTCAGACCCCAGTGGTTTGTCATTGTTGATAGACAATAATTCTTTCACCTCTCCCACACTCACAAAATTACATGGCTTGTCTTCCATAATTTGGTCAGATATACTTGGATGTGTAGTGTTAGCGTTTGTTGCTGTCATGCTTAAGTTTGCTAATCTTGCCAATGAAAAAAATAATTAAAGTAGTTGGCAACATCAGTGGGTTTTGTGATGAATGAGCCATCTGATTCAATGAATGATGGTGTCGAGTTTGCCAATTTGCCCAAAATTTCATTTAAAGGTGCTCCAAAGCTTTTTACAATCATTCTTTATGTCAATTATCTTTGTTTCATAGTGTATCTTCTTTTCATTCAGTTTAGTCACGATTTCTCAATTTGCAGTACATTTGCCAATCGGTTGTGCAACTAGACTTATTTGCCATTCCTTTTGCCTCATCCCTCTCAACCATACACATTTTTAATTCCTCATCAATCCACAGGGATGTAACAGTTTTTACTGTCATTTTCTA
This sequence comes from Salmo trutta, assembly GCF_901001165.1. Classification (NCBI taxonomy): domain Eukaryota; kingdom Metazoa; phylum Chordata; class Actinopteri; order Salmoniformes; family Salmonidae; genus Salmo; species Salmo trutta. Next base: position 42,961,500 of record NC_042960.1, on the reverse strand, counting down.
AATAGGTGCATGCTTATTAGTAACTTGGATAAGCAATTTCATAAATGTGTCAAGTGCAGCGTCTGATTGCTTGTCATTTCACACCACGGACCAACAAATATTCTTTACATCAACAACATAGGAATCACTACAAACCTTATTGTATGACCTCTTATAAACTATATTAGGTCCAGCCTTTGAAACGTTGGTTTTCCTAGATATGGCTACTATATTGTGATCACTACATTTGATGAATTTAGATTCTGCTTTAAAGCTAAATTCTGCAGCATTAGTAAAGATGTGATCAATACATGATGATTTCATTCCTGTGCTGTTTGTAACTACCCTGGTAGATTGACTGATAACCTGAACCAGGTTGCAGGCACTAGTTACAGTTTGAATCTTTCTCTTGAGTGGGCAGCCTGATGAAATCACCCAAAAAATGTCACCAGAACAGGCTTTAGGTGAGTCAGATGAACCTATAGTCATATTACTTCAACAGTATTTAACATGAGATCCTCTCTAAACTTTACAGGAATGTGTTTCTGAATTTAAAAACAGCCACACCTCCACCTTTGGTATTTCTGTCTCTTCTGTAGATCGTATAACCATGTATTGCTACCACTGTATCATCAAAAAGGTATTATCTAAGCGCGTTTCAGAGATTGTCAGAATATGAATGTCATCTGTTACTAGCAAATGATTGATTTCATGAACCTTGTTTCTTAAGCTGCATATGTTAACGTGGGCTATTTTTAGCACTTTTCTGGAACACTTGATTGTTTTCATTGCTTTACTGGGAAGCTTAGCAGAGGTAGACATGCTCATGTTTTTTTATGTTCGTGCCGGGTGAGTTGCACACATTGGACTTCCTACTAGGGCACACCGCCTCAGTGCTAACAGTATCACTCTGGTTCATAGGCACAAGATTACTGCAGCTAGTGAATCTGGTCAAGAGCTCTCTGGTCTAATAGTCATCTAGGTAAGTACAGTATATCGCAGGGAACTGACGGACCAAAGCCTCTTTATAGAGAGGTCACATGCTGCACATGTCTCTGTCTCACATAAGTCTAACCTTTGCTTCAGATATATGTGAATGCCTGGATTATTTCTGACAAAGGCTGGCAGTCCACTCCAGCATATTATAGCTTTCATGTAGCTTGCCGTTTCCCATCCCAAACCCTGCTTATACATGCTACTGGAAATCAGGAATGGTTTGGTTTCACTTAACATTCCGTAACATTTCATTTAACGTTCCGTAATGTAGTGACAGGGCACTTATCTCCTGACAGAGCCCATTGACTAACCAGAGCTCAGAGAGCTTCCAGATGAAGCCATGTCTTTGTTGAGAGAACATAGAGACTTCTGCTAGCGTTGCTTAAGTCTTAAAATTGCTGTCATTTTCTCTCAGTCAAAGCAGAACACATTGCTTTGTTGTCTCTGATTTCCGTTTTGACAGAGTTCTCAATGTTGAATCTCTCATACAGACGCATGCACACGCCGCCGAGCCAGCGCTCGTGTGCCAAAGACACATGAAGTGTTTAATCAAACTAGACAGCGTACACTTTGTCTCATCTAAACAATAATGTCCCATCAAAGCTTACACAAACAACGGCACAAAGGAAAGTAAACAAAGACCAGATGATGATAACAGTCCCATTCAACACCAATCAAATGCTCTGTGCCACATAACATTTTTCGTACTTCCAAACTTGACATCTTCCTGAACTTTTGAATCCTTATCAACAGCAGGATTCAGTAGCCTAAACACTGTTCTGGTAAAGAAAGGTAAAACCACAATTGCCTAGTGTACTTATTCCTGTGTGGAGTAATTACACAGTCGTAAGGACACTGCAATGTAAAATGTTACACTGAAGGACCTCCTCTACACGTTGAGTCAGTCAGATGCTCATCATGCCCATCAGTAATGCCCTTGGTGGCTTGGTACTACAGCCGGTCAGCTCGAGCTCCCAGGAGCAATTCGACTATGAACCTCTCTCATCATCATCATCACCTCCATGTGAGACACTGAACCCAAAACATTTAAATGAATAAATAGCATTGCAATCATAGAATAATTGAAATTTCATTTTAGTCTCCCACCACTAACAGCTTATTACACTGCCTTCACCAATCACTGCCTTGGCTCTGCAGCAGGTGCACACAGGTGTATACAGGTGCAGCAGTGGGGATGGAACCATGTCATGAGACCGTCACTAAAAATGTAATTGAGGAAGCTGACCTGAAAACCACTTTCACACAGCACATGGGTCCTTTAAATATAGATTAGCATAGTTGCATGGCCATATGAGAGGATCTGTCATATTCCCTTTCTTCACTTCCAAGTTAAGCTTAGGGATCTTTAAATTCACACGAGCCTGACGCTAGAAATCAACCTGTCAAAAGGTGTCAAACCACGTCACGCACCGTACTAAGAGGTGTTTGCAAAGTGTGCACAGCAAGCTTTGTGTGACAACGTTACTGTCTGATACCTATTTTCCTGACGTCGCCAATTGACATTGCATGTGTTTATTTGGCTAGAGTAGCTAAACATGTAGGGCTCATACTCATCATTCAAGATCAAGCTACCCTTCCGAAATGATGGACCCACCCCCATGCATCCCTGTTAAACAAGGACTGGTGGCTTGGTACTACAGCCGATCAGCTCGAGCTCCCAGGAGCAATTCGACCATGAACCTCTCTCATCATCATCATTACACAGACAAGGTGGCCAACGGTGACTGCAGCAGACACTCGAAGGCGCTATGGCTACTTACCATATTACAAATGGAGGCGATATTTCTGACAGTCATTTAGTTTACAGGGTCCCTCTCACCGTCATATTTATAAAATAAACATGTTTCAATGCAGGACGATATTGAGAAAAGATTAAGCTGATTCGCAGCCGCGGCTAAGGCCAGACCGCAACCACAGGGGTAAAAAACGGGCAATGTCTCTCGACTAGAGACCAACCTGCAGGCAGTTAACACGAAATTTAAAAAATGCAGCTTAATTTTAACGCTTTGATTACTTAAATGTTGCAGACTGCTAACGTATAACTTATCTAAAAATGACATATGCATGAGTGACTAAACACACATGAAGTTGCGGCAGGTTGATAGCAACGGACAACAAGCTATGTAAGAAAATGTACATCCGCCCACCACAAAAAGCTACCGCATTTCTGTCGAATCAGCGCTCTGATATTTGATTGACAGAACAGAGAGACTAATCAGAGCCTCGAATCAGGGTTCGAATGATGCAATGGATTTTGGGAGTTGTGGTGAATTTGGCTAGTAGTACTAGTGGATTGCCACTGATCATAATTTACATATGTCGAATAATCACATCACATTTCACACCAACTTGCAGACGTAAGGTGATACTCAAGTGTCATGCTGCTCGCGTTATATTGGTTTGAAACTTAATTTATAGACATATTTGCATTGCAAATGTTGCCATCGTCCTTTGCCATCAAAACCAGCCCATTCAATAGACAGTAGGGTACGTTTGGTGAAAACGCCCCCCCAAAGAAAGAATCCCTGTAGGGGCAACAGTGCCACTGTCCGACCCACGGACTTTGTTATGGTTTTTGTTTTGTTGACAAAGTAAAAGCGAGGAGCGTCGCCCAAGGTTGTAAAAAAAAATACATATTCTGCCTTGCTAAGATATTCGATGAGAAAAAAATCTGTTTGTTGTTTACAGTAACTTCTTTGTTGTTGTAATATCGCAAACGGACGTGGCAGTTTCACGAATTAAGAATTCCAGCTTTAAGGAAAATGTTTTTAAACAAAAAAGCTGCTAGAAAGGGGACATTTTGCCCTCTATGTGGCAAAATGCCTCTTCAAGATTAGTGTGTTAAAATATATTTTATACATTTTATTTGGACATTTTTGAGCAGTTGACTCTTAAAACATCGAGGTATCTTATTTTAATTAAACAAATCAAATATCAAAACAAAATTACATTGTACATTTCACTATTAATATCACAAAGTATCTCAAAATCGATTGTGTAACTCAATTAAGTTGCTAAAAGAGAATTTGGACATGGTTTGGAAAATGCTAATATAGGTACCATTGACTTTTGTTGCGACTCTGTCACGCCTGCTCCCGCTCTCCCTCCCTGGCGCTTGAAGGTGCCAGGCTCCCCAGCATTACGCACTCCTGCCACCATCAGTACGCCCACCTGCCTTTCCCTGTCACGCGCATCAGCGATTATTGGACTCACCTGGACTCAATCACCTCTGTCATTACCTTCTCTATATCTGTCTGGCTCCCTGCTCTATTCCCTGCTGCAGCATTAATTGTCATATGTTCATGTTTACCCGTGTGCTGACGCTGTTCCTGTTTTGTTACCTGTCTGTTCCGTATTAAATGTCAACTCCCCGTACTTGCTTCTCATCTCCAGTGTCGGTCCTTACAGAATGCTGCAGCCACCTAATGAAGCATCGGGGAGTGCTGGCGTTGCGGTTGGTGGTGACGTTCGGGGCCGGGGGCCGACACCGATGGAACCAGGGGGGCCTAAGCCAGCTCATGAGGCTATCACACCCTAGCTGGCTCGAGAGGTTCTTGCCCCGGTTGGCTCGGAAGGCGCCCATCCCATTTCGGGCCTCAGCCGGATCATCAGGTTTTTATGCCCAGACGGCTCTTCAGGCTGCTACGCCTCAGCCGGATCATTGGTCTCCCACGCCGCAGCAGGATCGTCAGGCTCCTATGCCTCAGCCGGCTCGCCAGGCTCCCATGTCTCTCCTGGTTCGTCGGGAGTTTACGCCCAGCCGGCTTGCCCAGCGCCCCTGCCTCGGCCGGCCCGTCAGGCTCGCCCAGGTGGGACGCCGGGTTTTGCCCCTAGAGGGGGGACCTACACCACCCGATGTCACAGGAAGGCCAAAAAGATCATCAAGGACAGCAACCACCCGAGCCACTGCCTGTTCACCCCGCTAACATCCAGAAGGCGAGGTCAGTACAGGTGCATCAAAGCTGGAACCGAGAGACTGAAAAACAGCTTCTATCTCAAGGCCATCAGACTGTTAAACAGCCGTCACTAACATTGAGTGGCTGCTGCCAACATACTGACTCAACTCAAGCCACTTTAATAATGGGAAAATGTATGTAATCAATTTATCACTTGCCACTTTATATTATTTATATTAGATAATGTTTCCATAACCTACATTATTCATCTCATATGTATATACTGTACGCCATACCATCTACTGCATCTTGCCATCTTGATGTAATTAGATGTATCACTAGCCACTTTAAACAATGCCACTTTATATAATGTTTCCATAACCTACATTACTCATCTCATATGTATATACTGTACTCTATACCATCTACTGCATCTTGCCACCCTGATGTAATGTATCACTAGCCACCTTAAACAATGCTGCTTTATATGTTTTCATACCCTACAATACTCATCTCATATTTATTTTTTATTTATTTTTTATTTCACCTTTATTTAACCAGGTAGGCAAGTTGAGAACAAGTTCTCATTTACAATTGCGACCTGGCCAAGATAAAGCAAAGCAGTTCGACAACATACAACAACACAGAGTTACACATGGAGTAAACAACATACAGTCAATAATACAGTAGAAGAAAAAAAAATAAGACTATATACAATGTGAGCAAATGATGTGAGATAAGGGAGGTAAAAGCAAAAAAATGCCATGGTGGCAAAGTAAATAAAGTATAGCAAGAAAAACACTGGAATGGTAGATTTGTAGTTTGAAGAAAGTTCAAAGTTCAAATATAAATAATATGGTGCAAAGGAGCAAAATAAATAAAATAAATAAATACAGTAGGGGAAGAGGTAGTAGTTTGGGCTAAATTATAGATGGGCTATGTACAGGTGCAGTGATCTGTGAGCTGCTCTGACAGCTGGTGCTTAAAGCTAGTGAGGGAGATAAGTGTTTCCAATTTCAGAGATTTTTGTAGTTCGTTCCAGTCGTTGGCAGCAGAGAACTGGAAGGAGAGACGACCAAAGGAGGAGTTGGCCTTAGGGGTGACCAGAGAGATATACCTGCTGGAGCGCGTGCTACAGGTGGGTGCTGCTATGGTGACCAGTGAGCGGAGATAAGGGGGGACTTTACCTAGCAGGGTCTTGTAGATGACCTGGAGCCAATGTGTTTGGCGACGATTATGAAGTGAAGGCCAGCCAACGAGAGCATACAGATCGCAGTGGTGGGTTGTATATGGGGCTTTGGTGACAAAACGGATGGCACTGTGATAGACTGCATCCAGCTTGTTGAGTAGGGTATTGGAGGCTATTTTGTAAATGACATCGCCGAAGTCGAGGATTGGTAGGATGGTCAGTTTTACGAGGGTATGTTTGGCAGCATGAGTGAAGGATGCTTTGTTGCGAAATAAGAAGCCAATTCTAGATTTCACTTTGGATTGGAGATGATTGATGTGAGTCTGGAAGGAGAGTTTACAGTCTAACCAGACACCTAGGTATTTGTAGTTGTCCACAAATTCTAAGTTAGAACCGTCCAGAGAAGTTATGCTGGATGGGCGGGCAGGTGCAGGCAGCGATCGGTTGAAGAGCATGCATTTAGTTTTACTTGTGTTTAGGAGCAGTTGGAGGCCACGGAAGGAGAGTTGAATGGCATTGAAGCTCGTCTGGAGGGTTGTTAACACAGTGTCCAAAGAAGGGCCAGAAGTATACAGAATGGTGTCGTCTGCGTAGAGGTGGATCAGAGATTCACCAGCAGCAAGAGCGACATCATTTATGTATACAGAGAAAAGAGTTGGCCCAAGAATTGAACCCTGTGGTACCCCCATGGAGACTGCCAGAGGTCCAGACAGTAGGCCCTCCGATTTGACACTGTACTCCATACCATCTATTACATATTGCCTACGCCGTTCAGCCATCACTCATTTATATATTTTTATGTACATATTCGTATTCATTCCTTTACACTTGTGTGTACAAGGTAGTTGTTGTGAAATTGGTAGATTACTTGTTAGATATTACTGCATGGTCGGAACTAGAAGCACAAGCATTTCGCTACACTTGCATTAACACCTGCTAACCATGTTTATGTGACAAATAAATTTGATTTGAATGTGACATTTTTACTGTCACACCTGCTCCCGCTTTCCAGCATTACGCACTCCTGCCACCATCAGTACGCACACCTGCCTTTCCCTGTCACGCGCATCAGCGACTATTGGACTCACCTGGATTCAATCACCTCTGTCATTACCTGCCCTATATCTGTCTGGTTCCCCGCTCTATTCCCTGCTGCAGCATTAATTGTCATATGTCCTTGTTTATCCGTGTGCTGACGCTGTTCCTGTTTTGTTACCTGTCTGTTCTGTATTAAATGTCAACTCCCCGTACCTGCCTCTCATCTCCAGTGTCGGTCCTTACAGACTCGAGCGATAACTCTCTGTCCATTCTAGTAGCAGGCTATGTGGAGAATGGAACAGCTGGATAGGGGAAACAGTTCGAGACGCACAGAATGGAATATAATGTTGTGGATGAAGTTGAGGTGCGTTTTTCAAAAACAAATGAAATAACAAAAAAGAGTTTCTGGACCCTTCTATAACATACCCTTTACATAAAAAAATTGAGATTTGGTTTAAAAAAAATGAATTCTCTAAGACCTGACATGTCCTAAGTGATGAACACGGGGATGGAGCAGTTCTCTCATAAACCTGTAGTGAAGCCACTTCCTCTCTGTGGATCCTGTCGGGAGAAATACAACTGGATCTTTGCCATGCAGCTGGACATCTTCATGAGGGGTGTTTAAAAGTTCAAGATGTGTTCTAACAGCTTTCTGTCTCTTTACTCACAGATGTACAATTGAAGTCAGAAGTTTACATAAACCTTAGCCAAATACATTTAATTTCAGTTTTTCACAATTCCTGACATTTAGTCCTAGTAAAAATTCCCTGTTTTAGGTCAGTTAGGATCACCACTTTATTTTAAGGATGTGAAATGTCAGAATAATAGTAGAGACAATTATTTATTTCAGCTTTTATTTCTTTCATCACATTCCCAGTGGGTCAGAAGTTTACATACACTCAATTAGTATTTGGCAGCATTGCCTTTAAATTGTTTAACTTGGGTCAAACGTTCCAGGTAGCCTTCCACAAGCTTCCCACAATAAGTTGGGTGAATTTTGGTCCATTCCTCCTGACAGAGCTGGTGTAACAGAGTCAGGTTTGTAGGCCTCCTTGCTCGCACGCGCTTTTCAGTTCTTCCTACACATTTTCTATAAGATTGAGGTCAGGGCTTTGTGATGGCCACTCCAATACCTTGATTTTGTTGTCCTTAAGCCATTTTGCCACAACTTTGGAAGTATGCTTGGCGTCAATGTCCATTTGGAAGACCCATTTGCGACCAAGCTTTAACTTCCTGACTGATGTCTTGAGATGTTGCTTCAATATATCCACATAATTTTCCTCCCTCATGATGCCATCTATTTTGTGAAGTGCACCAGTCCCTCCTGCAGCAAAGCACCCCCACAACATGATGCTGCCACCCACTTGCTTCATGTTGGGATGGCCTTGAAATACATCCACAGTTACACCTCCAATTGACTCAAATGATGTCAATTAGCCTATCAGAAGCTTTTAAAGCCATGACATAATTTTCTGGAATTTCCAAAGTTGTCTAAATGCACAGTCAACTTAGTGTATGTAATATTCTGACCCACTGGAATTGTGATACAGTGAATTATAACTGAAATAATCTGTCTGTAAACAATTGTTGGAAAAATGACTTGTGTCATGCACAAAGTAGATGTCCTATCTGACTTGCCAAAACTATAGTTTGTTAACAAGAAACTTGTGGAGTGGTTGAAAAATGAGTTTTAATGACTCCAACCTAAGTGTATGTAAACTTCCAACTTCAACTGTTCATACAGTATGTCATATGAAGAGGGCGTGTGCCAGTGGTTGTGTGAAAGACCTCTTGAGGCGAGTAATGGCCACGACTAGAGACTGACTCCCACTCCCTCTAAGCTTTGCTTACTCATGGCTGTCTGTGTCACAAGGCCATTTCCGTGGGACAGAGCAACCATATCTTCGACCTGGGTCAGGGGCTCCACCCTGGCTCTGGACCTGTTGAGAGGAACACACATCTCCGAAGGGCCGCAGACACACCTAAAATGTTTGTGAAGGATGTGCACTACTGTCTGCACCTTGACAATCGTAACGTATCTAGGAACCAACCATAGATGATCGATATCTTTCAAGAACAGGTGCCCTGATGTCTTCATATTGGACAAGTGAAAGATTGGAAAAGACTATTGACACCAGACAGGTACCTTGTTTAACCTCACTCCTTATTTATGATAGCAACGCCTGTTTCCTCCTGAAACCCCATAATGGTCCCTGAAGTGTATCTCTTGTTTGGAGAGAGAAGACCTGGGACTGTGCAGCCATGGTGGTAACTGGCATCAAGCCTGACCAGTAACAGTATGACAGATTAACAGAAAGGCTGTTAATGAAGGCCAGTCGGCTGTTTTATGCCTTTTTTCAGTTCTTTATGTCTCAGTCCTCATGTTTGGATGGGTTTGACAGGACAAGTTTGCAGATGATGGAAGGGGAAACTAACCTTTGACAGGCTCCTGTGGGGTGTTTAAAAGTTCAAGATGTGTTCTAACAGCTTTCACGGCTCCTTGTGATCAAGACAAAGGAGGTGATTGTGGACTAGAGGAAAAAGAGGACCGAGCACGCCCACATTCTCATCGACAGGGCTGCAGTGGAGCAGGTTGAGAGCTTCAAGTTCCTTGGTGTCCACATCACCAACAAACTAACGTGGTCCAAGCACACCAAGAAAGTTGTGAAGCGGGCACGACAAAACCTATTCCCCCTCAGGAGACTGAAAAGATTTGGCATGGGTCCTCAGATCTTCAAAAGGTTCTACAGCTGCACTATCGAGAGCATCCTGACTGATTGCATCACTGCCTGATATGGCAACTGCTCGGCCTCCGACCCCAAGGCACTACAGAGGGTAGTGCGAACAGCCCAGTACATCACTGGGGCCAAGCCTTCTGCCATCCAGGACCTCTATACCAGGCGGTGACAGAGGAAGGCCCTAAAAATTGTCAAAGACTCCAGCCACCCTAGTCATAGACTGTTCTCTCTGCTACCGCATGGCCAGCGGTACCGGAGTGCCAAGTCTAGGTCCAAGAGTTTCTAAACAGCTTCTACCCCCAAGCCATAAGACTCTTCAACATCTAGTCAAATGGCTACCCAGACCCCCCCCTCCCTCTCCACACCACTGCCACTCTCTGTTGTCATCTATGCATAGTCACTTTAGTAACTCTACCTACATACTACCTCAACTAACCAGTGACCCCGCACATTGACTCTGTACCAGCACCCCCTGTATACATTGTTATTTTTTAGTGCTGCTCTTTAATTACTTATTAGTTTTATCTCTTATTCTTATCCATATTTTTTTGAAACTACACTGTTGGTTAGGGGCTCGTAAGTAAGCATTTCATTGTAAGGTCTACTACACCTGTTGTATTCAGCGCATGTGACTGCTTTACGGAGTCAGTTATCAGTCATACTGAAAACCACTAACTAGACTAGAGGATGAATACTATTTAATGCATCACTCTTTCCTTCTTCTCGTGTAATCGTGTATGAAGTGAAAGGGTAGATTGTTCCTTTGCCAATCTAAGATCAGTGATAACTTTGTAGGGAAGTAAAGGATGCATTGCAAAGGTATTTGAACAGGACCAGCCTCGCTTAGTGGTGAAATCAGTGTGGACACAACAATCACCCTTTAAAGGCTCACAGCCCACTGCTGTTTATTGTCAACACAGACAAGAGCTTCACCCACTGTGATTGCCCAGGTCCTCTCAAGCACTGCACAACAAAAGGCTATCTGTCACATACTGTACTGTACACTTGAAATATCTGTTGTGACTTCAGGGATTATTTCTGGTGCATTACAACACAGAGGCTGAGGCTTTACACTTAATCAGGCCTGTCTAATCACCTGCTACTGGAAGATCTGATATCCTCTCCCTATCTGGGGCGGCAGGTAGCCTAGTGGTTAGAGCGTTGTGCCAGTAACCAAACGGTTGCTGGATTGAATCCCCGAGTTGACAAGGTAAAAATCTGTCATTCTGCCCGTGAACAAGGCAGTTAACCCACTGTTCCCCGGAGGCCGTCATTGTAAATAGGAATTTGTTCTTAACTGACTTGCCTAGTTAAAAATACAAATCTGAGCTCCATTGACATGTGTGGCACTTTCATTATCCATTATCCAAGTCCATTCATTACCAATTAAGTCATTTTCACTTCTGAGTGGTATTGTGAAAACTCCTTAAATTGTGTAGGAAACTACATGACACTAAGGCTGCGTTTACACAGGCACCTCAATTCTGATCATTTCCATTAATTGGTCTTTTGACTAATCAGATCAGTTCTTTTGCCAATAATTGGTCAAAAGATCAGACATGGGCTGCCTGTGTAAACGCATGCTTTTTGGGGAAGGATGTGAACAGGCTACACATAGAATCATGGAAGATTATCAAAGTTACACTGAACAGCACTGGCAGAGTAGGGTCATAGAGGGACGGCCTGTCATAGAGGGACGGCCTAATTAGAAAAACTAGTGTTTGACGCAGGGTGGATATGATCTTACCTAGTTTCACTTTGAAGACTGACTGAAACAGAAAATCTTCAGTATCTTCCTCTCTCATAGGACAGACGTGCCTTGTGGCGCAGTATCTGTATCTTCGGAGGGAGGAAGGGTAATGGGTCTTTAGCATGCACCCTAAACACCAATTATATGTCAATAATAAAGAGGAGGGAAGGAGTGATCTCTGAGTCTCCACAGGGCCCCAGGCCCCTAGGTCTCTCTTCTTTAACATGGGGCTTTTTCTGGGCTTTCACAACACTGACAGCAATTATCTCCATACCATTTACATGTGAACAAAAAGAAGGAACAAGAACAGCTAAGAATAAATGCCAGACATGCTTTTAAGTTATGTACCCAGTAGGTCCCTCAGGTCCTCTGACGCTGGCCTTTTAACTATCCCAAAGCCTAGGACCAAGAGGCATGGTCAGCCTTTTGTTACTATGTCCCCAGCCTCTGGAATAGCCTGCCAGAGAACCTGAGATGGGCCGAAACTGTGGACATTAAAAGAGATCTTAAAACACCTTTTTAGCTTTGCTTTTCCTTAGGGTACTTTTTAATCATTCAGTTTTTATTGTTACTCTTTTGTTATTTATCCTTTTGGTTTAGTAAATATTTAAGTTTTTATTCATTTGTTTTTTCCTGTAAAACACATTGTGTTGCTTTCCATGTCTGAAATGTGCTGTGTAAATAAAGCTTGATTTAATTTAATTTGATAAATAACAGACTTCAAGAGAAATGGGGGAAAAAAATGGAAAATAATTGAATGAAACAACACCATTGTGTTGTCAGTTTGCGTGCTGTCAGTTTGTGTGTTATGAGGAGCTGGGAATGACCAAGATTAGATGAAGTCGTCAAGCCTCATTGTTGGCCTGAGCTCTGGAATGTTCCAGGGGTTTATTTGAGAACATGTTGATTGATAGGTTCTTGTACGTACCAAGGTTTATTTATGAATTAGGGGAACAAATAAGAATGGTAGCTGCTGGGTTCTCTTAACCCCACTGTGTCTGAACAGAATGTTCTCACAACAGTTTAGTTGTTTTTATGGTCCAATGTTAAAACCGGCTGCTAAATTCTATAGCTACTTTTTTCAATCAGGGGATTTGACTGGTTCTTTGTCATTTGGACAGATTTTAGTCAAGTCACACTCTTAATGGACTTTGAATCTTAGCATCACAAATGTTTTAATTTCCCTGCCACTCGATACATTGATATAGTGTTTGAAAGCTTTATTGACATGGTTGTTACAGTTATTACTATTTCCAGTCACTAGTGACTGAAAGGTTAGTCAAATAAATCATATTGCATAGCGCATAATGGAATGACACTAATCTTTGGAATAGCCATTAGAGAAATGTGTTGAATAGTTTAATCTCAGAAAGGCTGTAAAATGCCTCTAAAAGGGCAGTAGACTGTTTCCTTTACACATGTCTGGCTGCCTGCTTTAAAAAACGAACAGCATTATCCACAAAAGATCAGTCCAATTCAATTTCACTCAGCTATACCAACCATAATCCTCCTGAAAACCCATCATGTTATTACAGCTGTTTTCTGCCTTTGTTTTCAGGGCTTTAGTCTGTCCCAGATGTGGCTCTGTCATTTGACAGGACTGTTATACCTGCTGCTGGACCTTTTTTGTCTGCTCATTACTGGGACAGGCAGGCCCACAGGTTTGGGTCACAGATACACACATGCGTGCGCACAGAAGGAAGCAAGCACGCACATATGCAAGCATGCACAACACACACACATCCTCCAGGTCTTTAAAGGGTTTCAGTTAGCTGAGACTTTCGGTGATGACTTTCCTGTTGTGGGCTGCTACAGACATAAAAAGAAGCTGAGTTATGTATAATTTCCCAAAGGTTGAGACCTAACCTCCCTTCCCCCCCTTATGAGAAATTCAGTAGAAACAGTGATGCAGTGCAGACTGTTTATCCTTGGCACCGGCCTCTTCGCTGAGACAGTACTATGGAGCGGAAACGCTTTAACAGTGCTTTGGTTTTGTTTAATGTGAACAAGGCAAACAAGTTATTTTTGTTTGAAAGCTGGTGTGCGTTTCTGGTAATCGGTGGGATGTAATGGTTACAGTAACAGCAATGCATCTTGTTTGATATGTTGTGGTTGGAATGTCAATAGTGCCTCTGTCAGCCTGGTGTTCAATAGTGTTCTTCTGTATTACAGTGGAATACAGCAGGTTGGTCTCCCTCCTCAACCACAGGAAATTCCAAAGGGATAGTATGTGTGTTTTTCCCTGTGTCTGATCTCCATATGGTTTTGATAATATGTCCTGTACCCTTCTCACAGAGGACCGTTGTTCAGACGGATCGACTAGTTAAGAGTCTCTCTCATAGGTCACCCATTCCACTCCACTCAGACTAGAGGCAGACAGACTGTTTTCCAGTCATGAGCAAGATCATTGTCTAAAATCTGTCCTCTCTCTGGCAGCCAAGTTGTAGCCTACTTATGGGGGGCTCAGAAAACATCAGCCTGATGCCAGTAAATGGATGAACAGTACACTCAGAGAGAGAGAGAGAGAGAGAGAGAGAGGGAAGAGAGGAAGAGAGGAAGAAACAAGATGGGAAGTGATAGTACGGAGAGAATGGAACGACGAGGCAGAAAGGTGTATGTTGCAAACAAACTCTATGTGGGATTTATTGCCTTGGGTACACAGTGTTCCACCAGCCCCATCTGGAATATATTCCAAACATGTTCTTCCCAGCTGCTTCTATAAACAGAACAGAGCAGGGCAGGCAGTGTGGTGGTGGTGATGGTGGTGGAAGCCCTTGGACCAGCTGTGTGTTTATAGACCCAGAGCTACTGACACTGTGGGGCTGACCCTCCTCTTGGTATGTACTGTAAAATGTGTCTCTGTGTTACCATCCTGAGTTATCATTTAGGAGAGAGCAGGGGACATACTGAACTGGTATCAGGCCAAACCGCAGTAAAGTTACAGAACGGTATGTAATCCAGTGACATGCACACGCACATGCGCACACGCAGGAAAGCAAGGGCAAGGCCCATTCTTACAGCCTCCTCCACAGATGCCTTCGTAGTCAGTCAGAACTCCTCCACAATGTACCTGTGCTGCTGCCACACATTCAGCCCCAGTCACCTGAGAGACCAACAGCGCTGCCATAGCAACAGCAGAACAATAGGCACTCTGTGCTCGTTATAACAGAGAGCAGCTGGGAGCAGCGGAGTTCAGTGTGATTATGTGTGAGTGCATGTGTGCGCATGACATATACAGTGTATGCACTCATACGTGCATGCACAGTGACTGGGGGGGCACAGGCTGAATTTGAAAGGTCATGCATGTTTATTTTTAGGGAAAGGGAAAGGGAAAGGGGGATACCTAGTCAGTTGTACAACTGAATGCCTTCAACTGAAATGTATAAAGCTCCTCTATTTTTTCTCTGGCGTGCAAAAACAGCCATGTGTGTTGGTGGGGATATCCGAAGGAGAGAGTAGTGTTTGTCCTTTACCTCCGTGTTCTCTCTATCACACTAGAAGCCTTCCATCACTGTTTGCCCCTTATCTCCATGTTCTCTCTGTCACACTAGAAGCCTTCCATCACTTGGGTGTCAGACTAAACAGAGCACTTCCCAAGTTCCCCCCAGAATACCACAGCCATCAAGGACAATGACAGTGAAAATATTCTTCAGTCATAGTCCATCTGAGACAGGCATACTCATACTCTGTGTGTGCCTGGGGATCCACTCTTAAGAGAGCCCTGCAGTGAGCAGTGGGTGACTCACCTTTCAGGAGGTATTGTGAGAGAGTGACACAGTTCCAAAAGCAGCTGAAGGAGAGTTTCCATGGAGTAGTACTGTGGGAGAGAAACTGATCAGCTGCATGAAGCTTGGACATCTACGGTGTTTCCTCTCATCTTTTGTCAAGAGTCCAACTGAAAGTTCAGGTTGAAATGGCTCAGTAGTATCTTGTCCTGATTACAGCCAATTATGTTTATGGTATAAGGGACTCTCTGGGGTAACCGGGCAGATCAGGATGCGTCAGTTTACAGTGCACATGGCAGCTCTGACGCAATTCCTACCGCCTTGAACTACCTTATTAACTCTGTTACTGTGCCAGGTGGAGAGGACGTCCCCCATTAACATTATTCTTATACGGCTCTAATGTAATCTAGAGGAATATAGAGATTTGGGGAAAGGTTTCTCTGGGTGAGCCTTCCATTTCATAGGAGTTCTGGATAGTTCTGTGTGGCAGAGGGAATATGATTTCAGGGTTCTTCTTGTTCCTCTTGTTAATAGGTCTGTCTGCTTCCTTTTGTCCTCAGTGACTCGAGTCGACACCCAAAATCCATGATTTCTTGTCTTCCACACTAATGTTAGGATAATCAAATGTCTGGGCCTGCGCTCTCTCCCCAGGGGTAAAATGCAGCAACATGTGAATCTGTTTTGCAGGCACAGCGAGTCCCTCTCAGATGCGAGGGGAACTTAAATGTCATGTGCTGAGTGGTTCAGCTCTGAGGGGCATATCTGACGCACATCTCATCTCCTCTCCGCTGGTACCAGCTGCCAATTCTACATGGTGTATCCACCCAGAACATTGAATCCAGTCCCCCTTTATTGCCTGAAGGCGCCTCGCGACATGCCGTTTTCTTATTCTCGCTCTGCGGTGTGTTAATGGCCTGGACGCACCTCGTCTCCGCCTCAGATGAAATTGGTGCTGCTGAGAATGTGT
Organism: Salmo trutta; assembly: GCF_901001165.1. Taxonomy (NCBI): domain Eukaryota; kingdom Metazoa; phylum Chordata; class Actinopteri; order Salmoniformes; family Salmonidae; genus Salmo; species Salmo trutta. The sequence continues at coordinate 42,945,201 of NC_042960.1, read as the reverse complement.
TAGTGAGAGCTGGGCCCGGCCGGGTCAGGAGAAAGAGGGTGCACTTACTGGCCACCAGGTACCGCCTGTGGTGGGCTTAAGAGGCTAAAGAGAAGCAGAGGCATGAACCTGCGGTGTTACCCGCTGTCCACTCAGCAAAGTGGAAATGGAACAGCCACACAACCAAACACACATCAAGACACACAACCACACACACATCAAGAAACACATCCAAACACACATCAAGACACACAACCACACACACATCAAGACACACATCAAGACACACAACCACACACACACCAAGACACACAACCACACACACACCAATACACACAACCACACACACATCAAGACACACATCCAAACACATTCTTGGAAACAACTACATATACATGTCATTTGGGCTTATTCATAAAAGTTGACTGTGAGCAACACCCATGTAGTCTTGTGAGGAAAAATACTTTATTTGTACTTTGCAATTCCTCTAAAGCAGATAAAAATGTCATGCATAACAATTTACGCAGAAGCACTGTTGTAGGTGAGCATTTGAAACTCAGACGTAGAGATTTTTATTGACCTCCTACGAGTGGTGTGCTTCTGCTGACACACACACACACAAACACACATGCACACAAACACACACGCACACAGGAACCGTCAGAGAATGACCTTGGGAATCTACACAGAGAGACTCATCTCTCTCTGAATCAGCCTCGCCAACACTACACCCAGACTAGGGGGAGGATGTGTGTGTGTGTGTGTGTGTGTGTGTGTAGCCTACACAGTTTCCGTTTGACTGAGTGTTTACACATTGGATGTGTCAGTATTTGTATAAATAAGAACCCCCCCCTCCAAAAAAAAATAGATAATTCCTAAATGAATTACATTACGCTAGGCCAGAGGCACAGATGAAACGATCTATTAGTGAATTAGAAAGAATGTCCGCACGTCTACTCTCCTCTGGGTGAAGGCTGACTGAGACTAACGCTTCTCTTCACAGGCAATGATTCTCTTTTCAACATAATGATTGGTGCAATCTGAGCACACAGAGACCTCACCCAGGATAAAGAAGAGAAATGACAAGCAAGTCATCACTTTAAGAGGAGACGAGCACCGTGGCCTGACCTGTGAAGTGGAGCAACACTGCCTTCCGTCCAAAAGGAGATTCATCAACCCTATTCACCGAGCTCTGGTTCTACAGCTAAGGAAACACAGGACAGGGGAGGGACAGAGGGGAAAGAAATGATCATCCGATGTAGCAAACAATATTATTGATTTTGTAGTTGGGCTGCAGATATCGGAAAACTAACATGACTATTGAACTCAATAAAACTAAACCAAAACTAAATTGAAAAGCTGCAGAGTACCGCAGCATGCTGCAGCACGTTCAGGAGTACCATTGTTTGTGTCTGGTCTCGATTCAGCGAGCTCAACAGACCGACGCGATAAACAAACTGCTCACATTTCATTTTTCAACCCACTCTTGTTTAAAACGTGTCAGTCACCTCATAGCACTATCTACTGCTCTGTGTCCTTAAACGTCCCGCTTTCACGTCTGGGAAACGTTGGCGTACAGCCCTCAAGACAAGTTCATATTTTCTCTAACATGAGTTAAATACAAACGTAACTAGAATTGTTTTGGCACATGTGTTGGCGCAAGTTCATGTGAGGTCAGTCCTCTGTCCAGAGGCGTGAAATCCATCGTAAAACTGCTCCATTCATTAAGTAACAGAAGGTATTGACAGGATCCAAGGGTGAGCCTCTTGTCTGTAAGTTAATACATTAACCTTTAGTCTGTGATTAGACACTGGACAGACAAAACCTGCCTTAGCCGTTCATGGCTATAAACTGTGGCATCTGCTTGTAACAACAGTGAGCAGGCAAATGCTGCGACTAAATAATTACGTAAATAAATACAAATGAGAACTTGTCCAAATAGGATTCAAAAGCCCTGGGGATGGGGATATTTTGGCTCGTAGCAGCAGTGAGCTGTTTAGCTATGGTCACCTGTTTCCTGTGAGTAGGACAGTGATGGTGATGGGAAGGGGGGCTGCTGTGACAGAGTAATGACACAGTACTACACAGAGTAACACACAGAGAGATGACCAGAGTGTGGGTGATGCAACTCTGGTTGAATCAGACAAAAAAGACATGCAGCAAAGTTACCAAAAATAACGTTATTCCCTGATGCCTCATAACAGAATGTCCGATTTCTCCTCTCTTATAACAGAATGTCCGATTTCTCCTCTCTTATAACAGAATGTCCGATTTCTCCTCTGCCTGCCTGTCTGTCTGATGGACATTTATAACCCACTCTGCCTGCCTGTCTGTCTGATGGACATTTATAACCCACTGTGCCTGTCTGTCTGATGGACATTTATAACCCACTCTGCCTGTCTGTCTGTCTGATGGACATTTATAACCCACTGTGCCTGTCTGTCTGATGGACATTTATAACCCACTCTGCCTGTCTGTCTGTCTGATGGACATTTTATAACCCACTGTGCCTGTCTGACTGTCTGATGGACATTTACAACCCACTGTGCCTGTCTGACTCTGTCTGCCTGTCTGTCTGATGGACATTTATAACCCACTCTGCCTGTCTGTCTGTCTGATGGACATTTACAACCCACTGTGCCTGTCTGACTCTGCCTGTCTGTCTGTCTGTCTGTCTGTCTGATGGAGATTTACAACCCACTCTGCCTGCCTGTCTGACTCTGCCTGCCTGTCTGTCTGATGGAGATTTACAACCCACTGTGCCTGTCTGAAGGAGATTTATAACCCACACTGCCTGTTTGTCTGATTGAGATTTACAACCCACTGTGCCTGTCTGACTCTGCCTGTCTGTCTGTCTGACCGAGATTTACAACCCACTGTGCCTGTCTGACTCTGCCTGTCTGTCTGTCTGTCTGTCTGTCTGTCTGTCTGTCTGTCTGATGGAGATTTACAACCCACTCTGCCTGCCTGTCTGACTCTGCCTGTCTGTCTGTCTGACCGAGATTTACAACCCACTGTGCCTGTCTGACTCTGCCTGTCTGTCTGTCTGACCGAGATTTATAACCCACTCTGACTGTCTGTCTGATTGAAATGCATAACCCACTCTGTCTGTCTGATGGAGATTATTACCCACTCTGCCTGTCTGTCTAATGGAGATTTATAACCCACTCTGCCTGTCTGTCTGATGGAGATGTATAACCCACTCTGCCTGTCTGTCTGTCTGATGGAGATGTATAACCCACTCTGCCTGTCTGTCTGATGGAGATTTATACCCCACTCTGCCTTTCTGTCTGATGGAGATTTATACCCCACTCTGCCTGTCTGTCTGATGGAGATTTATACCCCACTCTGCCTGTCTGTCTGATGGAGATTTATACCCCACTCTGCCTGTCTGTCTGATGGAGATTTATAACCCACTCTGCCTGTCTGTCTGTCTGATGGAGATGTATAACCCACTCTGCCTGTCTGTCTGTCTGTCTGATGGAGATGTATAACCCACTCTGCCTGTCTGTCTGTCTGATGGAGATTTATAACCCACTCTGCCTGTCTGTCTGTATGATGGAGATGTATAACCCACTCTGCCTGTCTGTCTGATGGAGATTTACAACCCACTGTGCCTGTCTGTCTGATGGAGATTTACAACCCACTGTGCCTGTCTGACTCTGCCTGTCTGTCTGTCTGACCGAGATTTATAACCCACTCTGCCTGTCTGTCTGATTGAAATGCATAACCCACTCTGTCTGTCTGATGGAGATTATTACCCACTCTGCCTGTCTGTCTAATGGAGATTTATAACCCACTCTGCCTGTCTGTCTGATGGAGATGTATAACCCACTCTGCCTGTCTGTCTGTCTGATGGAGATGTATAACCCACTCTGCCTGTCTGTCTGTCTGATGGAGATGTATACCCCACTCTGCCTGTCAGTCTGATGGAGATTTATAACCCACTCTGCCTGTCTGTCTGTCTGATGGAGATGTATAACCCACTCTGCCTGTCTGTCTGTCTGATGGAGATGTATACCCCACTCTGCCTCTCTGTCTGATGGAGATGTATAACCCACACTGCCTGTCTGTCTGATGGAGATTTATAACCCACACTGCCTGTCTGTCTGATGGAGATTTATACCCCACTCTGCCTGTCTGTCTGATGGAGATTTATACCCCACTCTGCCTGTCTGTCTGATGGAGATTTATATCCCACTCTGCCTGTCTGTCTGTCTGTCTGTCTGATGGAGATTTATACCCCACTCTGCCTGTCTGTCTGATGGAGATTTATAACCCACTCTGCCTGTCTGTCTGTCTGATGGAGATTTATAACCCACTCTGCCTGTCTGTCTGTCTGATGGAGATGTATAACCCACTCTGCCTGTCTGTCTGTATGATGGAGATGTATAACCCACTCTGCCTGTCAGTCTGATGGAGATTTATACCCCACTCTGCCTGTCTGTCTGATGGAGATGTATAACCCACACTGCCTGTCTGTCTGATGGAGATTTATAACCCACACTGCCTGTCTGTCTGATGGAGATTTATACCCCACTCTGCCTGTCTGTCTGATGGAGATTTATACCCCACTCTGCCTGTCTGTCTGATGGAGATGTATAACCCACTCTGCCTGTCTGTCTGTCTGTCTGATGGAGATTTATACCCCACTCTGCCTGTCTGTCTGATGGAGATTTATAACCCACTCTGCCTGTCTGTCTGTCTGATGGAGATTTATAACCCACTCTGCCTGTCTGTCTGTCTGATGGAGATTTATAACCCACTCTGCCTGTCAGTCTGTATGATGGAGATGTATAACCCACTCTGCCTGTCTGTCTGTATGATGGAGATGTATAACCCATATGAATATAAAGCATAAAACCTAAAGTGGAGCCCAAAGGAAGATCTGCCAAAAAAGTGCTGGTCCAGGGTTTCCCCTCTCTTCTTCGGACTGTAAACAACATCCTCTACAGAACAGAGAAGAGCTGGCCCAGAGGCAGCCCTTAGGGAAGCTCTGTGTCTGAAAACAGAAGTCCTTGTTGTACCCCTCCAGAAGTAGACCTGACCAGGCCAGGCCACGGATGTAAAGCAGGCTAGACGGACAGGGCCCCAGGGGCATAGCTAAATTACCAGCTAAACGAGGTCGTTCGACAGTCGCCTAAACCCATAAATCTCAGTCCCTTACCTCTGCGTCCCGACATGATCTGTAGGACTGTGTGTGTATAGAGAGTATCTATTGTTGTCTGTGCTTCCTTACATTCCCTGTGCAGCTGTAATCACTTTACAACTCCAGTTCCTATGTTTGATAGAGCTACTGTAGATTCTGTGTGTCTGTGTGAAGGAGTCATAAACACAGCCAACTTGAGAAATACTGCACCAAACACATTAGCTAGATGTAAAATTGTGCGACTAAAGGCATCTGGATACTTCCCATCTGAAACAGTTTGTGCATATATTATGAGGACATTTTGTGACGTTTTTGTTCATTTTGGTCTTTGGCATGTTTTTTTTCGGCTGTTCGTGCATACAAAAACATTTCTTGAGGAAGGCCGAAGTTCAGTAGCTGAAGTCTACGCCCCTTTGTCGGTGATTGGTCAACAGTAGGGATTCTTTAATGAAGTGTTTGTTGTCATTCAACAAGAGACTACTCATTTTCATGCAAATTTTTTCACTTGAGAAATACTGCATCAAACATCTTCGCTAGATGTAAAATTATGCGACTAAGATCTCTTCTGCAAAATCGTCAAAATTAGTGATAGATTTCTTGACTTATCTTAGATTAATTCAGACTATTTTGAGGAAGTGTATACTGGCTACGGCGTCTCAAGATGGAGAAACAGTACTATTGCCGCTTTTTTTCTCATTTTTCAAGCTAGGGTCTTTTAAGGGAGTAACCGAGGGACAGACATTCACTTCGCTTAGCTGAGTTCGGCTAGGAGCAAACCAAACGTAATATCCAGACGCCTCAAAATGAATGACAGTTTTCTTAATTTTTTTTACTTATACATTTATTCTATATATCTATTGATTCTTGAAGAATATCACTTAGAAATGCCTCATGAGCTTAGTTTAACTGTCATACTCCAACAGAATCCAACAATTGTTTACAGACAGATTATTTCACTTATAATTCAGTGTCACAATTCCAGTGGGTCAGAAGTTTACATACACTAACTTGACTGTGCCTTTAAACAGCTTGGAAAATTCCAGAAAATGATGTCATGGCTTTAGAAGCTTCTGATAGGCTAATTGACATCATTTGAGTCAATTGGAGGTGTACCTGTGGATGTATTTCAAGGCCTACCTTCAAACTGCCTCTTTACTTGACATCATGGGAAAATCAAAAGAAATCTACCAAGACCTCAGAAAAAAAATTCTGGTTCATCCTTGGGAGCAATTTCCAAACGCCTGAAGGTACCACGTTCACCTGTACAAACAATAGTACACAAGTATAAACACCATGGGACCACGCAGCCGTCATACCACTCAGGTAGGAGACATGTTCTGTCTCCTAGAGATGAACGTACTTTGGTGCGAAAGTGCAAATCAATCCCAGAACAACAGCAAAGGACCTTGTGAAGATGCTGGAGGAAACAGGTACAAAAGTATCTATATCCACAGCAAAACGAGTCCCATATTGAAATAACCCGAAAGCCACTCAGCAAGGAAGAAGCCACTGCTCCAAAACCACCATAACAAAGCCAGACTATGGTTTGCAACTGCACATGGAGACAAAGACCATACTTTTTGGAGAAATATCTTCTGGTCTGATGAAACAAAAATAGAACTGTTTGGCCATAATGACCATCGTTACATTTGGTGGGAAAAGGGGGAGGCTTGCAAGCCGAAGAACACCGTCCCAACATGAAGCACGGGGGTGGCAGCATCATGTTGTGGGGGTGCTTTGCTGCAGGAGGGACTGGTGCACTTCACAAAATAGATGGCATCATGAGGAAAGGAAAATGATGTGGATATATTGAAGCCAAATCACAAGACATTAGTCAGGAAGTTAAAGCTTGGTCACAAACGGGTCTTCCAAATGGACAATGACCCAAAGCATACTTCCAAAGTTGTGGCAAAATGGCTTAAGGACAACAATGTCAAGGTATTAGAGTGGCCATCACAAAGCCCTGACCTCTATCCTATAGAAAATGTGTGGGCAGAACTAAAAGTGCGTGTGCGAGCAAGGAGACCTACAAACCTGACTCTGTTACACCAGCTCTGTCAGGAGGAATGGGCCAAAATTCACCCAACTTATTGTGGGAAGCTTGTGGAAGGCTACCCAAAATGTTTGACCCAATTTAAACAATTTAAAGGCAATGCTACCAAATACTAATTGAGTGTTGGTACACTTCTGACCCACTGGGAATATGATGAAAGAAATAAAAGCTGAAATAAATCACTCTCTACTATTATTCTGACATTTCACATTCTTAAAATAAAGTGCCGATCCTAACTGACCTAAGACAGGAAATTTTCACTAGGATTAAATGTCAGGAATTGTGATGTAGAGGTCCTGGATGGCAGGGAACTCGGCGTTAGTGATGTACTGGGCTGTCAGCACCACCCTCTGTAGCGCCATGCAATCGAGGGCGGTGCTGTTGCCATACCAACAGTGATGCAGACAGTCAAGATGCTCTCAGTCATGCAACTGTAGAACTTTTTGAGGATTCAATGGTATTTAACCACCACTTTAAACGTGTACATGACACTGCAACAAAATTTCCCTATGGGGACAATAAAGTCAGTAAGTAAGTAAGTAACCATGCCAAAACTTTTCAACCTCCTGAGGGGGAAGAAGCACTGTCGCGCCTTCTTCTAGGCTGTGTGCGTGCGTGTCGATCATTTTAAGTCCTTAGTGATTTAGACACTGAGGAACTTGAAGCTCTCGACCATGCTTCTTTTTGTCCCGGCATCACACTGCCAGGTCACTGACCTCCTCCCTGTAGGCTGTCTCATCGTCGCCAGTGATCAGGCATACCACCGTCGTGTCGTCAGCAAACTTGATGATGGTGTTGGAGTCGTGCCTGGCCACACAGTTGTGGGTGAACAGGGTGTACAGGAGAGGACTAAACATGCACCCCTGAGGGGCCCCGGTGTTGAGGATCAGCGTGGCAGATGTGTTGTTACCTACCCTTACCACCTGGGGGCGGCCCGTCAGGAAGTCCAGGATCAAGCTGCAGAGGGAGGTGTTTAGTCCCAGGGTCCTTAGCTTAGTGATGAGCTTTGTGGGCACTATGGTGTTGAACACTGAGCTGTAGTCAATGAACAGCATTCTCACATAGGTATTCCTCTTATCTAGGCGCGTGAGGGCAGTGTGGAGTGGATCTGTTAACAGATCTGTTGGGGCGGTATGCAAATTGGAGTGGGTCTAGGTTGTCTGGGATGATGGAGATAATGTGTACCATAACCAGCCTTTCAAAGCACTCCATGATTACAGATGTGAGTGCTACAGGGTGGTAGTCATTGTGGCATGAAGCCTTAGTGTTCTTAGGAACAGCAATGATGGTGGTCAACCTAAGAGATGTGGAGAGTACAGACTGGGACAAGGAAAGGTTGAAAATTAACGTGAATATGCCTACCAGCTGTTCTGCGCATGCTTTGAGAATTCCCCCTGGAATACCATCCGGTCCCGCGTCCTTGCGAGTGTTGACCTGATTAGAGACCTTACTCACGTCAGCCTCTGTGAGCGAGATCACCCACTCCTCTGGGTATGGCACGGTGTTGTTATTGTCAAAGTGTGCATAAAATGCATTGAGTTCGTCTGGGAGAGAGGCATTGTTGGGCAGATCATGGCTGGGTCGATGTTATCCATAGAGTCTCAGAACATATTTCAATCAGCGCTAGCAAAGCAGTCCTGTAGCATAATCTCTGATTCTGATGACCATTTCTCAACGAAGCGAGTCACGGGTCCTTCCTGTTTGAGCTTCTGCTTGTAAACAGGAAGCAGGCAGGAGTACAGTCATGATCTGATTTCCCGAATGGGGGACGAGGGTGGTCCTTGTACGCTTGGCTGTGGGTAGAGTAACAGGGGTGTAGGACTTTATCGCCCCTAGTGGAGAAGGAGACGGGTTGATGGAAGATGGGCATCATGTGTTTTACCCCACCTCCTCTCGAATTCCCTGACTCCATTGTCCTGTCCGCTCGGTAGATGGAGAATCCATCGAGTTGGATAAGGCATGGGGGTTACCTTGTCCGAAAGCCATATTTTAGAAAAGCTGAGAATATTGCAGTTACGAGAGTCCCATTGGTATCAAATTCTCTATTGGTGGTTATCTATCTTATTATAAAGTGACTGGCCAATAGAATGAACAGAAAAGGTGGGCGGTTTCCCCTTAATCTCGCCAGGATTCCCCCTCTCTTGTCTCTGTAATGCCAGCATTTCCTCTTGAATACCCTGAAAATTGGATCGGAATTACATAAAGAGCCCAGGGCAGACGAGTCGAAGTCGACGTTTAAGCCGGAATTGAGATTAGTAACTGTCGATCTGATGTCCAAAAGTTATTGTCGGTTTAAAGAAATTATAGGGGATACATTGTGAAGATAAAGTAAAACTCAATGCCAAAATAATCCCAAAATAGCAAAGTAGGCTCAGAGCTGGCAAAGCGGCAGCCATATAGTACAGCGCCAAGATGCTTACACACGTGTGGTTCCTGAGTTAATTAACATCCTATCATGCTTAGGGTCATATATAAAAATAAAAAGTTACCCATTATTTTGTCTACCATGGCTAGAAGAGATCTCAGTGAGCGATACGTGGGTAAAATCACTGGAGTCAAGAAAGGAAAAAAAGCCAAATTACAACCTACACTGAGTGTACAAAACAATAAGAAGACCTTCATAATATTAAGCTGCCCCCCCTTTTTTTCTTCTTTTTTTTACACATAATTGTATAGTTCCAAATAGGACAGTCAACAATTACAGAAATACATAAAACATTCAAAATAACACATACCCCCCCAACCCAAAGAGACAAAAACATAACAACCAAACATTCACAGAAGAATAAAAAAACAAAGTCCTCATACTTCCAATAATAAAAATACATAAAAATTATAATATGCAGCCGCAGATAATGCAGATTATGCTTCGACTATAGCCAATATTCACCGAAAGAATAGAGAATATACAGATTTACAAATCCAATGTTTCTACAGTATCGGTTTGCAAAAACTCACAAAACAGATCCCAAATGTCATGAAACTCTGGGGCTTTCTATTTCACTACGTACGTACATTTTTCAAGAGCCAGGCTTGATGTTCATTATTTTAACCAATGACCAACTGACATACTTCCAGTGGAGAGCAATTGAACGTCTAGCTTGTCTCAGCACATTCGACCGGCAATGATACAAGGTGCCTAAATGCATGTTACATTTAACACACAGGTCTGGGATATTAGGGTCAAATTTATGGAGTTTAAAAGGGGTGATATTTGTTCTCATTATCCAATTGTATTGCAACAATCTCAGGCAGGTGTTTATTGTCTGTATCTGAGCTCTAGAACATATCATACCCCAGTCCTCTGCTGAAATATCTTCCTGCATATCTTGTATCCACTGAAGTCTCTTACTATCAGAGTTGTCTTTATGAGTAGCTACCATTTTCCCACATAATGACGTAATATGACCTCTCCCATAGTACATATTAACAGACAGCCTTTCTAAAGTGGTCAAGGGAGGTTGTAGGGCAGATTGTTTTAGACTGGAAAAGACCAATAGATTGTACCAATGGATTCAGTCTCTCTTGCTTGTTGAGGAAAAGGGTAGAATATTTGATTTAATTAACTTTAAACCCAGAAAACTGATTAAAGTTTTTAATTAAATTGGAGAGGGAAGAGATAGAATTCTTTAGATCTGTTAGGAATAAGAGGGTATCATTGGCATACAGGGCCACTCAATGTTCAAAATCTGATGGTTTAATTCCACTAATTGATGGGTGGGCCCTTACTGCAATGGAAAAGGGTTCAATCGCTAAAAGAGTCCTGGACTGGCCAGACATCCTTGTCTCGTGCTCCGAAAAAGCTTAAGAGGTTGTGAAATCAAGTTGTTAGTGGCAACTTCTGCAGTGGGGTCGGTATATAATATCTTAATCCATTTACAGAAGTAGTTCCCAAACCCAAATCTCTTTAGCACTTCAAATATAAAAAATAAATAAAACCACTTAACTCTATCGAATGCCTTCTCTGCATCAAGTGAGAGTATGGCAGTATCTCTCATGTGCACTATGTTTAGTACTCTCCTCACATTGTGAAAACCTTGACGGTTTTTCACGAAGCCAATTTGGTCTTTGTGTATTAGATTTGGGAGCACTCTATCCAATCTCCTGGCTAAAGGTTTTGTAATCATTTTTGAGTCGGAGTTCAGAAGAGAAATTGGTCTGTAACTCACATTTTTGTGCGGATTTATAAGGCTTCAGAATAAGAGTGACTAAAGCATTCCTTAGAGAGGGGGAAAACTACCTTGCTGAAAGGATTCAGAATACATATCCAAAAGTGGACCTAGAAGTTTGTCCTTAAATATCTTATAAACATCTATTGGGAGCCCATCTGGATCTGCCGCTTTACCTCCCTTCGTATTGGAAATAGCATCAGATTCCAATACCATCCAATTCCTTTTCCAGATCAAATGTTGTGTCTTCTGAAATAGAGGGGAAATCCAGACCATCCAAAAATTAAAAGTTAAGTTCTCAGGAGAGAAAGCGTGTTGTAGGAAGCGAATGTTTGGTTTATTTCTACAGGATCCTCTGATAATTGTCCTTGTAAATTATGAAGAGCATTAATGGCTCTGTCTGAATTTAACTTCTTAATGCGCCAGGCCAGCAATTTACCAGGTCTTCACCTTGATCGTAGAAGGACTGTTTCAGCCTCGTTAAGCTGTTTGCAGCCTTTGCGGTGGAAAGTTCTTCATACTGAGCTTTAAGAACAAATGATTCTTTGTTTACTTCTACGGAGTTTTCCAAAAAAGCTTCCCTCTCCAATCCTCTGATTTTTCTGTCCATCTCTCTCATTTTCAGATTTAATTGATTTGATTTGAAACTGGTAAAACGCATAATTTGCCCCCTAGCATATGCTTTGAAAGCCTCCCATCTGGTACTCGCTGACGTTTGGTCAGTGTTCAATGTAAAATCAACATCTAAATGCACTCCAAAGTAATGTAAGAAGTCTGGGTCCTGTAACCATCTGGGATGCAAACGCCATCTAGAGGATCCTTTTACTAGTTTTGTATCCCTATAGAATAACGACAAGGGAATGGTCACTCAGAACAATACTATCATATACACATCCTGCTACATTGGGAAGCAATGAGCAAGAACCTAAAAAGCAGTCTATACGAGAATATGTTTTAAATGTTGAGTCCTCCAAGGTTCACATAGTCCTTAATAAAATGCTGTAATTTCTTTCTACTCTGCGAGTGGAAAGTGTCTATACCAGAGGTGCGATCTAGATGAGGATCAAGAGTGCAATTAAAATCCCCTGCCATTAGGACTTTACCAGGAAGGGAGGCTATCAATATAAATAAATTCTCAAAGAATTTGGGATTATCATCATTAGGACCATAAACATTAACCAGATTAATAAACTCATTCAAAAGAGTTCCCTGTATCAAAATGTATCTACCAGCTGTATCAGTTATAATATTATCTACTTCAAATGGAACAGATTTGTGAATTAGAACCATAACACCACGAGAATGAGAGGAGAAACTGGATGCTATTACTTGCCCTTGCCATCTCCTGCGTACTTTAAGTAGCTCATCCTTCAACAAGTAAGTTTCTTGTAGGAATACAATAGATGAATGAAGTTGTTTAAGCCTAGTAATAACCTGTTGAAGCTTGGATAGTTTACAAACTCCATGGACATTCCACAAAGTAAATTTCAGTTTTACATTTTAAGTAATTTAAACAAAGATTGAAACATGGAATAAGCTATATCATAAAGGCATATCTAAAATATGTTTAGTAACCACAAGGACCGCATTAATATTTTGTGAGGAAAATATATAAACATCTGTTGGAACAAAGAAACATAAATCTATCCTAACAGTAAAACACTGAACCCCATTCCCTTGTCTCCCTATCCGAGACACCCAGCGCTTCCTCTCCCACCTCCACTTAATCGTAGAGTGTAGCCGGGTGGACAACTGATCCATTAAGGATTCGCCCCTTCTTAAGGATCTGCCCCCTTTTTTCAATTTTTGCCTAAAATGACATACCCAAATCTAACTGCCTGTAACTCAGGACCTGAAGCAAGGGGATGCATATTCTTGGTACCATTTGAATGGAAACACTTTGAAGTTTGTGGAAATATGAAACGAATGTAGGAAAATATAACACAATAGATCTGGTAAAAGATAATACAAAGAAAAAAAACGTTATTTTGTATTTTTTTGTACCATCATCTTTGAAATGCAAGAGAAAGGCCATAATGTCTTATTCCAGCCCAGGTGCAATTTAGATTTTGGCCACTAGATGGCAGCAGTGTATTTTCAACGTTTTATACTGATCCAATGAACCCTTGCATTTCTGTTCAAAATGTTGTATCAAGACTGGCCAAATGTGCCTAATTTGTTTATTAATAACTTTTCATGTTCAAAATTGTGCACTCTCCTCAAACAATAGCATGGTATTATTTCACTGTAATAGCTACTGTAAATTGGACAGTGCAGTTAGATTAACAAGCATTTAAGCTTTCTGCCAATATCAGATATGTCTATGTCCTGGGAAATGTTCTTGTGACTTACAACCTCATGCTAATCGCATTAGTCTACATTAGCTCAACCGTCCCGTGGAAGGAACACCGATCCCAAAGAGGGAGCAGTCTAACCTAAGTGATGCTAAACAAAACAAAGTGTCTCCTGCCTTCGCTCAGCCATTACTGCTCACAAAAAAAACTAAAGGCATATCTTGCAAGATGTTGGATATTGTCTTGAAAGTTGAGAAACTTCATGATAAGGGCTCGAGGAGAGGGGTGGTTTCTTGGGCTTGTAGGAGCCGGAAGCCGATGGGCTCTTTCAATGCGCTGGGGATCTGGAAAGTTGTCTGGAACCAATGCCTTGGGAAGCAATCTCTCGAGAAATGCAAATGCATCACCATTTTCTACTTTTTCGTGTATAACCAGTCTCAAATTTGTCCTCCTGTGGTGGTTCTCAAGCGAGTTAGGTTTTGAAGGTCTGCCACCTGTTTTTCCAGCTTGTTTTGATAGTGATGACAGTATCTTCCACCATGCTAATGCATTCCTCTGCTTCGTCCAAGTGCTTGGAGAGGGCTTTAAGGTCAAGTTTAACCTCACTAATCCCTGTTAGGACACCTTCGAGTTTGATGGAAAAGTCCGCCCTCATGGCAGAGATTGCTTCCAAAACCCATTAGTTCTGGTTTAGGTCGTTGACATCGTTGGTTGTCATGTCGGATTTGTGGTGTGAGGAGCTTGCAGGGCTAACTGGGTTAGTAGAGCTGGCTGAATTAGCAGGGCTAACTGGCCTAGCCTGGACCACGTTGTCAGTGCGAGATGTTCTTCTTGTTTTAAGAGGACTATGTTTAAGTTGATTCATAATGGATGTAGATACGCCTGAAATTATCCAAGAAAATTGCTGTTCATGTTATGAGGATTTAAAATAAGAGATTAAAATAATTAAAAAGAAGTTTAGCCGAAATTGTCAGGAGAGCACTAAAAACATGTCTGCTCAGTTCAATGTCATAACCACCCACCCCTTTTGCCCTCAGAACAGCCTCAATTCGTCGGGGCATGGACTCTACAAGGTGTCGAAAGCGTTCCACAGGGAGGATGGCCCATGTTGACTCCAATGCTTCCCACAGTTGTGTAAAGTTGACTGGATGTCCCTTGGTTGGTGGACCATTCTTGGTACACAATGGGAAACTGTTCAGCGTTATAGATCTTGCCACAAAATGGTGCGCCCGGCACCTACTACCATACCCCGTTCAAAGTCACTTAAATCTTTTGTCTTGCCCACTCATCATCTGAATGGCACACATACACAATCCATGTCTTAATTGTCTCAAGGCTTAAAATTCTTTTAACCTGTCTCCTCCCATTCATCTACACTGATTTAAGTGGATTTAACAAGTGACTTTTATAGCTCTCACCTGCATTCACCTGGTCAGTCTATGTCATGGAAAGAGCATTGTCATGGACTACTAAACAACTATTTATTTAGAACCACAGAGTTTTACCACAAGTTGCAAAGAAAACAGGAGCTGCCTCCACTATTCCAGTACCAACTTCTATTTCAACATCATCAAATCACCTATGCTTTGTCTAATTGTGACTATAAAAGGTACCAAAAACTATTTAGTCCAATCAATGAAAGCTAAATATGATGTGGATGTGTGTGTGTGTGTGTGTGTGTGTGTGTGGGGGGGGGGGGGGGTATGCGCAAAAACATGTTTTAGAGGAAAGCCAGTGCCATCCTCCTCTCTTTCATGTTGATGAAACGGTCTATGACTCTAATTTAGGAAAGGGATGATGATAGCTAGCTAGCTAGCCACCGGAGGACAACGACATGAAACAATTCACGTTTTTTCTGTCATTGACATTCTGCTTTTGATGTGATGTGTATGGTGTGAAGCCAAATCCAAACTGGCATCCCTTGACACTTTTTTCGGTGACCCAGGACCATTCACAGCTGAGCACACTCAGTTTAGCTCAACGCTGATTGGCCATTATTTTATCTTTTTTTAATCAAAAGAGGCCAAATGCTCGCTCGCATCCCTTGTTATTGAATTTAATATTACGGGCGGCAACAATTTCATACACCTTTGGGCCAGAAAACATCAGAGACATAGGCTACACATATTGAGACAGAGGTGGACTGTTTCTCTCACTTGAATTCCGTCACCGTTGAGATACAGTTGAAGTCGGAAGTTTACATACACCTTAGCCAAATACATTTAAACAGAGTTTCTTCATTACTTACATTTAATCCTAGTAAAAATTCCCTGTCTTAGGTCAGTAAGGATCACCACTTTATTTTAAGAATGTGAAATGTCAGAATAATAGTAGAGAGAATGATTTATTTCAGCTTTTGTTTCTTTCATCACATTCCCAGTGGGTCAGAAGTTTACATACATTCAATTTGTATTTGGTAGCATTGCCTTTAAATTGTTTAACTTGGGTCAAACGTTTCGGGTAGCCTTCCACAAGCTTCCCACTATAAGTTGGGTAACTTTTTGCCCATTCCTCCTGACAGAGCTGGTGTAACTGAGTCAGGTTTGTAGGCCTCCTTGCTCGCAAACACTTTTTCACTTCTGCCCACACATTCTCTATAGGATTGAGGTCAGGGCTTTGTGATGGCCACTCCAATACCTTGACTTTGTTATCTTTAAGCCGTTTTGCCACAACTTTGGATATATGCTTGTGGTCACTGTCCATTTGGAAGACCCGTTTGCGACCAAGCTTTAACTTCCTGACTGATGTCTTGAGATGTTGCTTCAATATATCCACATTAATTTTCCTCCCTCGTGATGCCATCTATTTTGTGAAGTGCACCAGTCCCTCCTGCAGCAAAGCACCCCCACAACAGGATGCTGCCACCCCCGTGCTTCACGGTTGGGATGGTGTTCTTCGGCTTGCAAGCCTCCCCCTTTTTCTTCCAAGCATAACGATGGTCATTATGGCCAAACTGTTCTATTTTTGTTTCATCAGACCAGAGGACATTTCTCCAAAAAGTACGATCTTTGTCCCCATATGCAGTTGCAAACCATAGTCTGGCTTTTTCATGGCGGTTTTGGAGCAGTAGCTTCTTCCTTGCTGAGCAGCCTTTCAGGTTATGTCGATATAAAACTTGTTTTACTATGGATATAGATACTTTTGTACCTGTTTCCTCCAGCATCTTCACAAGGTCCTTTGCTGTTGTTCTGGGATTGATTTGCACTTTTCGCACCAAAGTAAGTTCATCTCCAGGAGACAGAACGCGTCTCCTTCCTGAGTGGTATGACGGCTGCATGGTCCCATGGTGTTTATACTTGCGTACTATTGTTTGTACAGATGAACGTGGTACCTTCAGGCGTTTGGAAATTGCTCCCAAGGATGAACCAGACTTGTGGAGGTCTACAATTTTTTTTTCTGAGGTCTTGGCTGATTTCTTTTGATTTTCCCATGATGTCAAGCAAAGTGGCACCGAGTTTGAAGGTAGGCCTTGAAATACATCCACAGGTACACCTCCAATTGACTCAAATTATGTCAATTAGCCTATCAGAAGCTTCTAAAGCCATTACATACTTTTCTGGAATTTTCCAAGCTATATATATATATATTTTTTTTTTCACCAAGGCATGCTAACCTCTCACTATTACAAGTATGACATTTGTGCGTCTAACTTTCTCACTCATTATTATTCACGATTCATTCAGGATTATCCATAATCATGGTAGCATCAACATTAATGTAGAAGTGTTTAGAAACATATTATATTCTTATTTACAATAAAAGTGACTCCAAAATGACACAATAGATTATTTATCATTCATTTCTATTGGGCACAAAATCATCTGAAACACAACCAAAATGAACAGCAAATGCATCCAACATATGTGTAGAGTCACAAGCTTGATGTAGTCATTGTATGCTATGAATATGGGACCAAATACTTAACATTTGACTACTTTAATACACATATGCTTCCCTGTCCCAATCATTACGGAGGGCACTGTATATAAAATAACTATATTTTGTCAACTACTGTGTAAAAAAAGTGCCGTGTATGTAAAATATGTGTAGAATGTAAATGTAACAACAAATGAAAAGCTGTAAAAACAAAGTTATTTATTGTCCTCCAAAGAGGTGAATGGGCCAATAAAAAAATAAAAAAACATATATATATAAAGACTTTACACTGTAAGAGCCTTGGGCACATTCCTGAGAGTAGGGGGGCTATTGTAAATCAGACTCAGCAGCATAGCAGCACACATCTCCCCACCACCACCCTCATCCCCCCCAGCCTCTTTGTTGACATGCAGGACTATGCAAATTGTCAACTTGTTTGAATCTTCACATTTCAATAAGAATAAACAACCTCTCTTCCTTTGTCCAGGCGAAGAGTTGCTGTGACAAATAGGTCAATAGAATTTCTATTGGTCATTGCAAATGCTAACACACTTGTGAGAGATATAAACAAATAAGTGAATAGAGCTATCCCTTCTTTTTCTGTTTCCCAAATACCCCCTGCTTTTTGCATTTGCTTAGGAATCTTGTGGGAAAAACATTAAGGATGGCACACATCCTACTGATATCAGATATCAGGCGTTGGCAGGGTTACAGGTATTACCCTAAACATTGGCACTGACGGTGTTACATGTATTAGGTCTAGGGCCTGGGCAGTATGGGCATCCATATCACAATATCAAATCGAATCAAATGTATTTATAAAGCCCTTCTTACATCAGCTGATGTCACAAAGTGATGTACAGAAACCCAGCCTAGAACCCCAAACAGCAAGCAATGCAGGTGTAGAAGCACGGTGGCTAGGAAAAACTCCCTAGAAAGGCCAGAACCTAGAAAGAAACCTAGAGAGGAACCAGGCTATGAGGGGTGGCCAGTCCTCTTCTGGCTGTGCCGGGTGGAGATTATAACAGAACATGGTCAAGATGTTCATAGATGAACAGCAGGGTCAAATAATAATAATCACAGTGGTTGTCGAGGGTGCAACAGATCAGCACCTCAGGAGTAAATGTCAATTGGCTTTTCATAGCCGATCATTCAGAGTATCTCTACCGCTCCTGCTGTCTCTAGAGAGTTGAAAACAGCAGGTCTGGGACAGGTAGCACGTCCGGTGAACAGGTCGGGTTCCATAGCCGCAGGCAGAACAGTTGAAACTGGAGCAGTAGCACAGCCAGGTGGACTGGGGACAACAAGGAGTCATCAGGCCAGGTAGTCCTGAGGCATGGTCCTAGGGCTCAGGTCCTCCGAGAGAGAGAAAGAAAGAAAAAAAGAGAGAGAGAGAGAAAGAGAGAAAGAAAGAGAGAAAAAGAGAGAAAGAGAGAGAGAATTAGAGAGAGCATGCTTAAATTCACACAGGACACTGGATAAGACAGGAGAAATACTCCAGATATAACAGACTGACCCTAGACCCCCGACACATAAACTACCGCAGCATAAATACTGGAGGCTGAGACAGGAGGGGTCGTGAGACACTGTGGCCCCATCCGACGATACCCCCGGACAGGGCCAAACAGGCAGGATATAACCCCACCCACTTTTCCAAAGCACAGCCCCCACACCACAAGAGGGATACCTTCAACCACCAACTTACCATCCCGAGACAAGGCCGAGTATAGCCCACAAAGATCTCGGCCACAGCACAATCCAAGGGGGGGGGGGGGGGGGGGGCGCCAACCCGGACAGGAAGATCCCGTCAGTGACTCAACCCACTCAAGTGACGCACCCCTCCTAGGGATGGCATGGAAGAGCACCAGTAAGCCAGTGACTCAGCCCCTGTAATAGGGCTAGAGGCAGAGAATTCCAGTGGAGAGATGGTAACCGGCCAGGCAGAGACAGCAAGGGCGGTTCATTGCTCCAGTGCCTTTCTGTTCACCTTCACACTCCTGGGCCAGACTACACTCAATCATAGGATCTACTGAAGAGATGAGTCTTCAATAAAGACTTAAAGGTTGAGACCGAGTCTGCGTCTCTCACATGGGTAGACAGACCATTCCATAAAAATGGAGCTCTATAGGAGAAAGCCCTGCATCCAGCTGTTTGCTTATAAATTCTAGGGACAGTAAGGAGGCCTGGGTTTTGTGACCGTAGCGTACGTGTAGGTATGTACGGCAGGACCAAATCGGAAAGATGGGTAGGAGCAAGCCCATGTAATGCTTTGTAAGTTTGCAGTAAAACCTTGAAATCAGCCCTTGCCTTAACAGGACGCCAGTGTAGAGCGGCTAGTATTGGAGTAATATGATCAATTTTTTTGGTTCTAGTCAAGATTCTAGCAGCCGTGTTTAGTACTAACTGAAGTTTATTTTGTGCTTTATCCGGGTAGCCGGAAAGTAGAGCATTGCAGTAGTCTACCCTAGAAGTGACAAAAGCATGGATACATTTTTCTGCATAATTTTTGGACAGAAGGTTTCTGATATTTGCAATGTTACGTAGATGGAAAAAAAGCTGTCCTTGAAACAGTCTTGATATGTTCGTCAAAAGAGAGATCAGGGTTCAGAGTAACGCCAAGGTCCTTCACAGTTCTATTTGAGACGACTGAACAACCATCAAGATTAATTGTCAGAAATGTACAGCTGTGTGTCATCCGCATAGCAGTGAAAGTTAACATTATGTTTCCGAATGACATCACCAAGAGGTAAAATATATAGTGAAAACAATAGTGGTCCTAAAACGGAACCTTGAGGAACACCGAAATGTATAGTTGATTTGTCAGAGGACAAACCATCCACAGAGACAAACTGATGTCTTTCCGACAGATAAGATCTAAACCAGGCCAGAACTTGTCCGTGTAGACCAATTTGGGTTTCCAATCTCTCCAAAAGAGTGTGGTGATCGATAGTATCAAAAGCAGCACTAAGGTCTAGGAGCACGAGGACAGATGCAGAGCCTTGGTCTGATGCCATTAAAAGGTAATTTACCACCTTCACAAGTGCAGTCTCAGTGCTATGATGGGGTCTAAAACCAGACTGAAGCGTTTCATATACTTCAATAGTTTCAACAATTAACAAAATTACTATATGAGTGTTGCTAGTGCTAAGTTTACGTGGCACAGCTTCCATTTCGAAAATGTTCTGTTTTGTCATGAGAAGGATGAAATCGGATGATTTGCATATCACCAACATCCATATTGTGATACACAAATCATACCTCACCCAGACTTAAAGCTGCAATATGTAACGTTTTGTGTGACCCGACCA
This sequence comes from Salmo trutta, assembly GCF_901001165.1. Taxonomy (NCBI): domain Eukaryota; kingdom Metazoa; phylum Chordata; class Actinopteri; order Salmoniformes; family Salmonidae; genus Salmo; species Salmo trutta. The sequence continues at coordinate 42,924,373 of NC_042960.1, read as the reverse complement.
AATTCACATAGCAATGTGAGGTATAGATCTGTCATTCGCATTGAAAGCAGGTCTAAGAAGCGTGGCACAGCTTCCATGTCCTCAATTTCTACGCTTCCTGTTCTTACGTTTTTTTTGCGTATTTTACTTTCGGTTTTGTACACCAGCTTCAAACAGCTGAAAATACAATATTTTTGGTTATGGAAAATATATTTCACAGCAGTTTACATGGTACAATGATTATCTACACTGTACTTGCTTGTTTAAAACAGAAATTAGGCACACTATAAGAATTTTAGCAACCCGGAAATGGCGGAGCGATTTCTGCATAGTGCTCCTTTAATAGGTGTGACCCAAAGCATGACATCATGTCAGACCACCAGATAACTGCATTTGTGTACTGAGACCCAGTCTATGGCCTTAATGAATGCCTCTCCTCTTTGGGGAGAGTGTAAAAGGTGGGTTTACTTCCATTCCACACCATGGGAAATCAGTCTTCACCTCTGTGTCAACAAACATCCTTCTGAGAATACCCCCCACATCACTCCTTCCCCCTGCCCCCTCCACAAGCCCAATTACCTTGCCACTCCCCTGCTGCTCCAAGGAAGCCCCCTGTCCCCTCGAGGGTCCACACCCAAACTAGAGACCACCCCCATTCTGTCCCCTCTAGCCTTCCGTTGTCACCACTGTGTGAGTGACACCCCTCTCCCTAGTTGATTCCTTGTTCTACTCACGCTTTGTTTATTCTCTCTGGCTAATTGTCTGCTCTTTATATTCACATTTATTTTCATGTGTTTCTCTTTCACTCTCTCAGTGAAAATGAACTTTCAGCCCAATGCACAACTACGCAGCACTATGTACCTGAGGAAGCTCATTCACACGCAAGATCTTAACACAATACCATAAACTGAAATGCATTGTCGCGTTACAGTATATCTCTCTAAAACAGTAACAACAACTATCAGAATGAGGAGCAGTTGATTTACTGCCAGGTTGTATGTATCACAATATCCTACACTCAATAATGGGAAGGTTTATGACCCACATTCAGAAAAACCAAATCAATTACCATTGTCAATTAACAATGCACAGAATATCATAATAGGACACGTGCTGTACGCCGTCAGTGAGATGTTATATGGATGGACGACCCGACACCTTAAAACCTCTATGTGAATGACTGGCTCACAGCGTATCGGACATCTGTCTTCATGGAGCTAAAGAGTGAATATCACCGGCCCTTCATTAGGCTAACAGGCACCTAGAGCAGCTAACGCAACACCTCGGACACGGCGGTGAACACCGAGCTCATTTGTAGAACGGCTCTGACGTGTCAGCGTGAGTCACCTGTATGGGGACAGGTTAGAGGGGGATAGAAGCTGAGGAGTGTGTCATCATCATGGCATAATAAAGTAGCTGTAGCCAGGGCACAGTCATAAAAACCAACAGAGTACAACCTCTGTCTCTCGTGACTTCCTTAACATTAGCTGATCAGTGGCCAGCGTGCTTAAACAATTTGCTTCTGGGTGCAGAGATTTCTATATCACCAGCATAAATCCTGCAGCTACAATTACGAAGCCGTTATTGTGACAGTGCAAAGTTGCAGATCCCTCACCAGTACAAAGGACACTCCTGAACAAGCTAGTTATGGGCATGGTAAACACACGCCCATCCTATGAGGCACTGGGGGCTGGGTGTTTGTGATGTGGTGAGGTGGGCTGTGGGAGGGCTGGTGACATGCAGTGCTCTGCAGCTAGCAGGGACCTGTCTGCTGATGAATCCTAGGCATTCATTTTATATATGAGTGCCCTCGCCTGTCATCAGGGCTCTTATAAAAAAGACATACCAGACCATAATCAGTCTACGACCGGCTGCCAACATACCTCAAGAGGCAGATGCATGAACGCGGATGAAAGATGGGGGGGGAGAGCGAGAGAGCGAGAGAGGGAGAGGGCTTGTGGGTGAAGGGAGAGAGGGATACATAATAAAGTGGGGCAAAGAAAAGGAATAGGTTAACAAAAAGAGAAGTAGGTTATTCAGCAGCAGCAATTGTAGTAGAAACAATAAAGACCGACAAAATGCTTTCTTTTGAAACACTGCTCTGTCACCACAGTCCACCTACACTCCTGCTGCTGCACAAGCTGCAGACATAAGCAAAGGGAACATTTCTGGGATCTTTTATTTCAGCTCATGAAACATAGGACCAACACTTTACATGTTGCGTTTATATTTTTGTTTGGCATACTTTGTTTCTGGAAACATTTAAGTGCTCTGCTGTGAATTGAGGGTTGTAAATAATTGAGGAGGTAGGGGGCTGCCACCGCCTGGCTGACACAACTCACATGGTACATAGTGAGGGAGAGCTGTGACACACTGGTCTGGACAGGAGTCCGTTGTCAGCGCAGCATTCGCACAGAAGTTGGCTTGAGCTTTGATTGGTTCTGTCAATCGTTTTTTTTTTTTCTCCCTAGGGGATTGCGACATCTCGTTGTTTGGATTTGAAAATCCAACAGTTGTATTGGAAGGGGGCGGCGCTCGGGCCTTTGTGTGGCTGTCCGTGTGGGTGTTTGAGCCTGCCACGTTAGGTTCGTATTTGAGTGAGAAAGACACAGGACAACCAATCAGTTGAAAACCACAGCCCCCGTCACTATAGATGCCTTTCCAGACTCTGAAGTCAGGAGGACTTCGAGTTAGGTGTCAGCCAGACAACTTTCACACCTCTGTGTGTTTGCATGGGGTCTGATAGGCGTGTGTGGGGTTCCGTTTAGAGAACATCAACCCCCTGTGCAGAGGGCTGAGGACATGTAAGAGCCTGTCTGACTGCTCCCATTACCTACCACCACCAGCATGGACCTATTTCACAACAATACTCCATGGAGTAGCCTCCAAAAGAACTGGTTATATTCCATTCACACAACTTGGGATGGCTGCCACTGAAACGACAGCTATCTTCTCAATACTTCTGCAAATGCACTCTGTCAGACACAAAAGACCTGGATGTTTGTGTGCACGTTTTATACAGACAAGTACAGTCAATGCGTCTCTAAACAGGACAACTGTTAAACAAATACCTTTCTACTTTCCTGTGTAGCCTATGTACTGTGATATTTTAGAAATAGAGGCTGCACACTCATATACTCCACCACACGCCTTTATTAATAAACATGAGGATCCTTGCAGGCAGTTCTAGCTTGTATGGCTCCCTGGGCGACCCGATTTCGCACAAACCAGAAAGAAATGCAACAATATGTCTGTGAAACTAAATATTCACAGTATTATGAATGAAGTGTAGTTTATTTGGTAGCATTTCTTAGTGTGACTGATTGTACTAACTGCATTAGTACTGTACAACGTTAGAGGTGCGCTATTTGATAGATTCCCCCGCTCCCCCTACCTCGGGCTTCCAGTGGGGAGACCTGAGGTCAACCTACCCCGCCCCCCTCCCCATCTCTACTTCTGAGTGGGAGACCTTCCCAGGGAACTAGAATCAGGGCGCCCACATGATATCATTGACGTGATGCGCAAATGAGCGATAGAAAACCGATCGCGCAAATGTCACCATTCCGATTTGTTTTTGTGCGGCGCATCGTGCTGCCCCCGGAAAGATGCCGCCTTGGTTGGCTGCCCATGTCGCCTATACCTAAATCCGCCACTGCTTGCAGGATCGAAATGTTGTGGGTTTATTCATAAGGGTACGTGGTGGAGTTTACGAGTGTGCGGGCTGTATTACTTTCATAACGAATTTATCCGGCCCTGCACCGCACAGAAGGATGTGCGTTTGATCACACTTTACCTGTGACGTTTTAGATTCTCCTTGCAGATGTGCATCTGTGTGCACGTGGTCATTATATTCTTATTTTTTTCTTATACTTAGGCCCAAAGGTTTGGTTTCTATTGCGGATCAATAATTATACTATAATCTCATTCACCATTTTTTCACGTGTTTTGGGTATTATAAAATGTCATATATCTGGTCAATTACTAGCTCCCCAGTCCCTCTACGGTAGCTATTAAGGCTTATTCTGTATACGAAATGATGTTTTGTTAAGAACTGACCCACCTGTTTGTTGCACGGGGCATTCTTTTTATTTATTTATTTTCGCCACTTTTTCTCCACAATTTCCTGGTATCCAATTGGTAGTTGCAGTCTTTTTCTCCTGTGTTTGGCTCGCGGATCCACGTGAAAGGAGGCAGGGTGCCGAAAGAGCCTGCTGTTGCCACCAGCCAATCAGCGTTCACCATTTCTGTGGCACTATAAAATCCAACGGGCTTTCACATCCTCCAGTATTCACAAAGTCAGCTCCGGTTTAGAGGGAACGGCGGACAAGAGAGTGCTTTTCTCAAGCTGATATCAGGGCTTACTTTAGGTACAAGCTGTTTTACGAAACATTATTTGACAGAGCTGAATTTAATTTTTGCATCATATTGAAAACTGAACGAGGATTTAGTAAAAATGCGTCTGATCCAGAACATGTCAACCATCGCGGAGTTTGCGACCCCAGAGTGCCCGTCCAACGGGAACATTAAAATAGCGGTGATCGGGGGCAGCGGAGTTGGCAAAACAGGTACATTGAAAAATCAGTTGAACTTATCTACAGTTTTTCGTTTTACTGTTTGAACTTGTTCGTTTATGTTAACTGCATTTGAGAAATGTATCTGTAAATTCATAGACCATTTGATTAATGTTATGGTCGTCTTCTCTTCCAGCTCTGGTAGTAAGATTTCTAACCAGGCGCTTCATCGGCGACTACGAGAGAAACGCAGGAAACCTTTATTCAAGAGAGGTCCAGGTGGACGGAGGAGAGCAAGTAGCCATCCAAGTCCAGGACACGCCAGGTGTTGATGTAAGTTCACGATCTGCCTTTTGCTACACAAACTCTTTCAAAATCCGCTCACTCAGCTTGAATTGAACGCTCGAGACGTCTGCTTGTGAGTGCCTACAAACCAACACCATTTAGGCTAGTCTTCTATTTAGGCTAGTCTTCTATTTAGGCTAGTCTTCTATTTAGGGACAGCCTCTGATCAGTGTAGGGTTTTTGAAGTTTAAGGTTTTAGGAATAGGTCATTAGTTAATCCTACCACCAATTAGTATCTACAGTCGTTCTATTACTATAGTAGGCTATGAGAAGTCTCTGCGCTTTCTGTTTTTAGAGTTCTTCCCTCCCTGGTCTGGGCTTTGGTCCAAACCCGCAGCTTTTTTTATTACTGAAGTACAGAGACTTGTAGTCTAGCCATCTAATTTCCCATTTCTATTCAGTGGATGTCTGAGCCAGGGGTAAATGATACCCCACTCCTGGTTCCTCAATCAACCTCACCTAGTTCCCCTTCACTCACTCAGCAGCCACAGGAGAGAGTGGGCTAGGGGGAGAGAGTGGGCTAGGGGCAGGATAGGATAGGAGTTCAATTACTCCCACTGTCTGACTAGACTACAGCACTCCATTCAGTAGAACAGACCTGTTGCATAATGATGGGAATATTTGATCTGGTTTCAATTTTAAATCCCATAGCTGTCCAGGGTGGATTATATAACATTCATCAAATGGGTTCCAATGCAACAGTTCTCTAACCACGATCTCCTCCTTTTTCTCCTCAGCTGACAGGTAACGGCCTCAGCATCCCGGATCATGTGACCTGCTCCATCCAATGGGCCGACGCCGTGGTGCTGGTCTACTCTGTGACCGACCGCCATAGCTTTGATCTGATTGGCCAGTTGCACCAGCTGGTGGCCCGAGCGGGTGGGGCCAACGTGCCACCCGTCATCCTGCTGGCCAATAAGGCGGACCTGCTGCACATGAGGCGGGTGGATGCCGAACAGGGCCCCCTGCTGGCAGCAGCGCTGGGCTGCTCCTTCTACGAGGTGTCAGCCAGCGAAGACTACAGCCAGGTACACGGGGCCTTCCACAGGCTGTGCTGCCACATGGCCAAACAGCAGCCCACAGCCCCTATGTCCTCCCATACCACCTCCAGCGGAGCGGCTGAGAAGAAGGGACGCTCACCCCTCATCCCCAGGCCCAAGTCCCCCAACATGCAGGACCTGAAGAGGCGCTTCAAGCAGGCCCTGTCGGCTAAAGTCAGGACTGTCACCTCTGTGTGAGAAGGACTTGGGTTCGTCTTTTACACAACGTGGTCCAGAGTGGCTACTGAAAATAAATTAAATGAGGAGAAAAGAGGGCAGAGAAGATTCCTGTGCCTTGTTTGGGACTTCAGCCTGACTTGCGACGAGCAGCAGAGACAAAATGGAGGCTCAACTCTGACCCATGTTCACTCTGACAGCGGAAGTGACCTGTGGGGCGGACAGGTGTCAGTCAGCCTGTCGTCACTCCTGTCCTGTCTGAGACTGTTCACTGACGTCTGCTATGAGACAGCAGCTGGGAGGTGTTGGTATGTCAGCCCACCAGAAGGGACAAAGAGGGAAGCTGTCCTTGAGCTGAATGAAGCCCAGATACTCCAGATCACGTGTGAACACCATCTCATATCTTCTCCTGGCAACAAAAGCCTTGAAGGACACTGCACAGAATATTGTTTTTTAAGCTGGCACCTATTGTGACAGTTTTAGTTTTTTGTTCAGGCTGCCACTCTGCTTGGCAATGCTGAGAGAACACTCATTGTCAAACACGCCAAGCACTTGAGTCAGCATGCTGTGTTTTCACTGTTACATTTCTCGTCTGTCATTAGCTCCAGTTCCCCAGTGCATTCCTTGTACAGCAGGCAAAACCATCATTTTGCACATCATGGTAGTGAGCTATGAGAGGAAGGCAGGATCACTGCGGGGCAGTATAGATTGGACACTGGGATGTCGGGTATCTGTGATGCACTTTAAGAAAGCCAAATGGCTTATTTATTTGTTATACTTTTGAAAATAAAATGATTGAATTCATGACGACTCGTCTTCTGACTATCACCTCTTGTTTGCGTAAAATACACTGACATACTTTTATACAGGCCAGGTTTACAGACATATGAATGGATTATAGGGGAGGGTCTGTGCATACACTATTTACAATGAAGCCATTTTGAACATTAACATAGGCTGGTCCTAAACCTGGGATTAGACTAAATCACACCCCATCTCTTAACTCCACAGAGAATTCTGAAACTCACGAGAAGAATGGTTGATAAATGACTGTGGCTCCACATAATTAGCATATACCCCATATCTAAGTCGGCGGAAGGCTTTTAATCAAGTATAATTCATGGCATGTCCCATTTTACCACAGCGGTGGGTGTAGAATGCACAAAAAACAGTTTGACTCATCCATAGACAGTGATTTAAAGGGCAATTACACCAACTTTCAAGTTCATTTTCACTATCTCAGCACAATACCAGTGTTTGACAATGGCGCATTTCTACATTTCGTAGAACTTTAAATCTATATATTTCTAACGGATTACATCAAACATTTAAACACCGATTGTGGGGAGCACTCTGGCTAAACTTTTTGCAGGTTTTGAAAATCACAACTTTTAATCCTACACTGTCATAAGCATTTTTTAGGACCTTTATCTTAACCAGAGATCATAGGAACAAGCTGTTTTCACATGTACACTAGTTTGGTGCTGCAGATAATGAATATATAAGGTTCAAAAGTGGCGGAATTGTCCTTTAACATGACAGCTACAACAGAGCACCATTGTCTTACTATGATGTCACAGGAAGGTGGGCAGTGTGACTGACAGGACAGCTGTGTCACTGTGATAGCATTGAGGTGGTTGTCTGATCATGTCATTGTCAGGGCAACAAATATCACAGCCACCACACAACAGTATTATTGTGATGTATGTTTGTGGTGTCAGGTCAGGGTTGTAATGTGCATAGAGACATGGCTCTAATTCTCGCTGCTCTCCTCTGCATACTGAACGGCTTGGTTGTTGACACACCATCTCAACACCAGGACGCCTCACGTTACTTCACACTCTCACCTCTAATGAGATCACACATACTATAGGAACGTTAGCACTTCGGTTAGTGCCAGAGCTAGAACAACCCTACAACTCTCACACACACTAACCAACTAGCATTCAAGAACTTTCCATTTCACATGGATGGGTTTCACAAATATACGAGATTTATTCAACGCATTCAGATTGAATGTAAACAACAAAACATGTATTAAAGTAACTTGATTTGAATGTCATGAGTTACGAGACCAGATTACGTCACGTTTACAATCTGCACAGTTTGGAATGAGAGAATCCATAAGTACAACGTGATTTCGGGAGTACAAGGGAAGGGAGAGGACTCTAACGTAACACAACTGAAGTAAACATTTGGGAATGCCTTTGAAAAAAAGCCTAAAGAGATCCTCTGTTTTGTCCTGTAGTCGAATTCATAAACCTCCACCTCTCCTCACCACACCCATGACTCCAGTCCCTTACCAAACCACACAATCTCACTGGAGCCTCTCATTTCTCCTCTCCACACCCTAAGAGCGGTAGCTGTTGGTGGAGTGTGTGTGTGTGTGTGTGGTCCTTGTTCCGTGCTCACACACCAATATCTGGCACCAGTCTTTGGGTGGTGAAGAGCAGCTCGGGGACGTCTGTAGGTCTCAACAGTCTGGTAGAGAGGACCAGCACCTGGGAACAAGGGCAGACAGACAGGGAGAGTCAGACTGGCCAGTGGTTACATCAGCAAAGGAGAAAAACAACACTCTAACAGTGAAAATAATGCAAATTGATTTAGATAGAGATTGCGTTTATTACACCTTCTGTCCACATTCAGTATATGACCCAATGACTCAGTTTAGACATTAAGCAAACCCAGGCTATTCATTTTGAACTGGATTTGAAAAAATATCATATCTGTATCATTAATCCAAACCAAACTATTGTCTGACTGCATTTACATCTGGGTTAATTCATGACCAAGTCCTTAGATGACCTCTATGTTCCTGGAAGCCAGCCTTGATCAGAACACTAAAGGTAGACAGACGGATCAGCCTGAATGGGTCGGGGTCAGAGTACGTGGGTTGAGGTCAGACTGTGTGTGGGCTGCTGGCTTCAGGATGAGGGTCCTACAGTACAGTAAGAGCGTCTCTTTCTTCTGTTGTACTGATTCGAGATGTATTCATTTATTCATCAGGCTTTGATGCTGCTCAGGCCTTTCATCCCCCCTGAACTCCATTATAACATCCCTTTCATTAGCACAGCTAGCCAGGGATTAGACTGTACTGCACTACACTGGCACACAGTTCACTAACCATGTACACACAATGTACAATACACACTGATGTTTAGCATGTGGTTGAGATTCATTACCACACTCAAAACTGCCAAACACACACAATGGCTTTGCACTTACTGTGCGTGTCTATATAACATGAGTTGCTTTTACTGCAGCACTATCCATTGTCTGTCACCTGAGAATATGGGTCAGTGTGTGTGTGTGTGTGTGTGTGTGTGTGTGTGTGTGTGTGTGTGAGAAAGAGTGTGTGTGTGTGTGTCAGTTTATATAATATCTAGCTACTCTTGACTTTCTTCCAGGGCAGATGAAGGAACATCGTCAACTCAGCACCCAGATTTTTGTGGTCGCCCCCTCCCTGCTTCTCGCTGCATTTTCTGCTCAGGTTCCTCTTTTGATATGTCCCTCAGACTCTGATGACAAACCCATCACAGAGTGTTATGTAACGACACTGAGCCACAACCTGGAGAGCTGTAGCCTAAACAACACATCAATACCACAGCAGCGTAGTCTGCACCTGGCCTCTCACGTCTCCTCTCCTTTGATCCATTTACATCACCCTCCCTCTCTCTCTCTCGCCAATCCCTCCCTCCCTCCCTCTCTCTCTCCAACCCCTCCCTCTCTTCTCCAATCCCTCCCTCCCTCTCTCCAACCCCTCCCGCTCTCTCTCCAACCCCTCCCTCTCTTCTCCAATCACTCCCTCCCTCTCTCCAACCCCTCCCTCCCTCTCTCCAACCCCTCCCTCTCTTCTCCAACCCCTCCCTCCCTCTCTCCAACCCCTCCCTCCCTCTCTCCACCCCTCCCTCCCTCTCTCCAACCCCTCCCTCCCTCTCTCCAACCCCTCCCTCTCTTCTCCAATCCCTCCCTCTCTTCTCCAATCCCTCCCTCCCTCTCTCCAACCCCTCCCTCTCTTCTCCAATCCCTCCCTCCCTCCCTCTCCAACCATTCCCTACCTCTCTCCAATCACTCCCTCCCTCTCTCCAACCCCTCCTTCCCACTCTCCAACCCCTCCCCCTCTCTCCAATCCCTCCCTCCCTCTAATCCCTCCCTCTCCCTCTCTCCAACCCTCCCTCCCTCTCTCCAACCCCTCCCTCCCTCTCTCCAACCCCTCCCCCCTCCCTCCCTCTCTCTCTCAAACCCCTCCTTCCCTCTCTCAAACCCCTCCCTCCCCCTCTCTAATCCCTTCCTCCCTCTCTCTAATCCCTCCCTCCAATCCCTCCCTCTCTTTCTCTCTCTCTCCAACCCCTCCCCCCTCCCTCTCTCCAACCCCTCCCTCCCCTCTCCAATCCCTTCCTCCCTCTCTCCCTCTCTCAACCCCTCCCTCCCTCTCTCTCTCCAACCCCTCCCCCCTCCCTCCCTCTCTCCAACCCCTCCCTCCCTCTCCCCAACCCCTCCCCCCTCCCTCCCTCTCTCCAACCCCTCCCTCCCCAACCCCTCCCCGCCTCTCTCCAATCCCTCCCTCCCTCTCTCTAATCCCTCCCTCTCCCTGTCTCCAACCCCT